>NW_027186428.1:1463484-1510366 GCF_028583685.1 Petaurus breviceps papuanus | reverse complement strand
CTTTTCTGTGATCTTTGTGTATTGAAATGTTCACACTTGTTAATTCTGGAAAGAAAGAAAAAAGAGGAAGAAATGGAGAGATAGGAGGGAATCAGAGGCAAAAAGAGGGAAGGTAGTGGAGGAGGGGCAAGACAGCCAGACAGCTAAGGAAGGGGCCTTAGAACCACAGAACATGGCATGGGGGCCTTAGAGAACACCTGATCCAACCCTTTCATTTTATGGAGAAATGCAGACTGATACACAAAGGAGGAGATTGATTCTCAGAGAAGGGAAGGGACTTGCCCAGTATCATATCGCCACTGAATGGCAACAAGAAAACTGGGACCCTGGCGTCCTGATTCCCAGCCAAAGGTACATGGTAGTGAGAACCTTGAACTAATAGTCACATACCAGAGGTTTAAGATGCCTATCACTCGGGGGACAGAGTCAAGATGGCAGAGTAGAAACAGGACTTCCGTGCAGCTCCAGCTTCCACTTCCTCCAATTCATGTAAAAGGTGACATTGAACAAACTTTGGAGCAGAACCCACAAAATGACACAGAGAAGCTAACCTCCTAATGAGGACAGCCCAGCAGGCCAGCAGGAAGCGGCCAGCTCAGCGCTCTGGGGGCCAACCCCAGTCCCATGCAAGCTGGAGGTCTTAGCTTCTGGGCAGCCTGACCATCTGCTGTCTGGAGGGACTTCATATCACCAGCAGCTGTGGCAATTTCCAGAATTATCAACTCATAGAGGCTAAGGACAAAGTGAGAGGTCAGTGCAGTGTGGACTTTGGGATCCAGTAGTTTGGGAGTATAGCCAGGCTTTGCCCCTAGGGAGAGAAGCAACTGAGGCACAGCAGCCGTGCAGCCAGAGCAGCCACATGACTGCTTCAGCTCCTGGCCTGCAGATTGTAGGGGGATCAAGAGACCAGTCTTAGGGGTAATCACTCTTGCTTTAACCGGCTTGGATCTGTATTGCAGTCTAGGGTCCTGGGGTGTGTGACCAGCTTGCTAGAGTGTGTGTAGGCTTCAGAGAGGGCACCCAACTAATACCTTTGGCAGCTGAGAAAACCCCAGCAATTGTGACGAAGCTCCCCTGTCTGGTGGCAGAGTCCTACTGTGGCAAAAAGCCCAAAAGTCAAGTAATTGAGTGGCAACATGAGCCAGCAAAGGAAGCAAAACAAGCAGAGCAATCCAACTTTACACTCTAATTTTGGGGACAAAAAGGATCAAAGCATGGAACAGGAGGAAGACAGTGAAGTCAGAACTCCTGCACCAAAAGCTTCAAAGGAAAATATGAGCTGGTTACAGGCCATAGAGGACCTTAAGAAGGATTTTGAAAACCAAATAGGAGAAGTGGAGGAAAAATTGGGAAGAGAAACGGGAATGATGCAAGAAAATTATGAAATGAGAGTCAACAACCTGACTGAAGAAAATAACACCTTAAAAAATAGACTAACTCAAATGGCAAAAGAGGCTCAAAAAGGTAATGAGGAGAAGAATGCCTTAAAAAGCCAAATTTGCCAGATGGAAAAAGTATCTCAAAAGCTCACTGAGGAGAATCATTCCTTCAGAATTAGATTGGAGCAAATGGAAGCTAGTGACTTTATGAGAAATCAAGATTCTGTTAAACAGATCCAAACAAATGAAAGAATAGAAGGCAATGTGAAATATCTCATTGGAAAAACCACTGACCTGGAAAATAGATACAGGAGAGAGAATTAAAAAATTATTGGACTACTTGAAAGCCATGATCAAAAAAAGAACCTAGAAATCATCCTTCAAGAAATTCTCAAGGAAAATTTCCCTGATGTTTTAGAACCAGAGGGCAAAATGGAGGTTGGAAGAATACACACATCATCTCCTGAAAAAGATCCCAGAAAGAAAACTCCTAGGAATATTATATCCAGGTTCCAAAATTCCCAGATCAAGGAGAAAATATTACAATCAGCCAGGAAGAAACAATTTGAATATTGTGGAAACACAATCAGGATAACCCAGGATCTGGCAGCTTCTACACTGAGGGATTGAAGGGCTTGGATTATGATATTCCAGAGGTCAAAGGAGCTAGGATTAAAACCAAGAATCACCTACCCAGCAAAACTGAGTATCATGTTTCAGGGGAAAATATGGTCATTCAATGGAATAGAGGACTTCCAAGCATTCTTGACAAAAAAACCAGAGTTGAATAGAAAATTTGACATTCAGATACAAGAAGCAAGAGAAGCATGAGAAGGTCAACAGGGAAAAGAAATCATAAGGAAGTTATCAAAGTTGAACTATTTACATCCCTACATGGAAAAACAATAATTGTAACTGATGAAACTTTTCTCAGTATGAGTTGAAGGGAATAGATATATGTCTACATAGGAGGGTATAGGGGCATAAGAATACATATGTGATTGTGTACAGGTATACATAGATGGAAAGCACACTTACTAGCTGTGTGACCTTGGGAAAGTCACTTAACTGCAATTGCTTTGCCTTTCCCCCTCCCCCCAAAAAACCAAACCTCCCCCCCAAAAAACCCCTAAAACTTAGGTCTAACTATACATATGTGTATATATATATGTATGTATGTATGTATAAATATATGTATATATATTTCCCATACATATGGGAAAAACTAAGTGAATGAAGGATAGGTATTGTCCAGACTATGATATGCAGGTAGGGGCTGGCCCCAGGATTGAATAGGAATAGAAAAGAAGGGTGATTTTCTTTGGGGAAATTGTACTGTGTTTTTAATAGCCTAAGCTTCAGGCCCATTTTTTTTTTAAGCAATTGGGGTTAAGTAACTTGCTCAAGGTTACACGGCCAGTTATTTCCAGTTGTGGTGCTAAGTATCAGAGTCCAGATTCAGTCCCAGGTCATCCCAACTCTGGGGCTGGTGCTCTTACTCACTGAGCCACCTGGCTATCCCAAGGCCCATATTTGTTTAACATTAATATTCTTCCAGTGATGCTCTATGAGTGATGAATTACTACAGCTGCTGAAAAGTGAATGTTGCAGGTCACTCCAAGGGCAATGGAGACTGCATGGTGGGTGAGAGCAGGCTGCAGCACATTCCTCATAAGGAATTGTGTAAGAGAAGCATGCATAAATATTGACATCAGAAAGATGTATGATGGGAAAAGAAGTCTGAGTACTGAAATCAAGGCATAACCAGTGGTATCCACACATTATCAAGTGACCTAGGACAGTGGTTTCCAAAGTAGAGTGTGTGATCAACTAATCAGAGGGTGGCAAGATCCCCTCTCCCCTGGCTTGTCTCCAACAAGATCCACCCTCCCTTTATTCTCCAACATTCTTCCACTCATTATGCCCATTTCATAGATGAGGAAACATCCCATTTTTCTGCTCTGCAAGTTCCTATCTTCTTCCCATTTCTTAAGCACCTACTATGAGCAGGGCATTATGTCAGGCATACAGAGACAAAAAAATGAAATCATTCCTACCCTCAAGGAACTTACATTCTACTAAAGGGATATGACGTGTACACAGGTAAATTAACACAAAGGATAAGATTACACAAAGTGATTTTATGAAGGAGAGAGCTTTAACCACTGGGAGGGATGGATAAAGAAGGGCCTCAGCTAAGAGATGGCACATAAGCTGTGCTTTGAAGGAAGCTAGGGTTTGATAGACCCTTGGTAACTTTTGAGAGAGCAATCTCGAGAGCAGGTGATGTCAGAAGCAGAAGCAAGTGGGGAAACAGGCAGTTTCCCAGAACTGGATGAGGCCTTAGAGGTCATTCCCTTCTGAGCTAAGTATTGTCCTCTCATAGTAATTATAACTTCCTCACTACCCAGGCACCCATAGCAGAAACTGCATAGTTATCATCAGAAAAATTCAACACTCTTCCTGCCAACGAACCTGTTCCCTGCCCCACCAGATCACCTCATAGCCGTGATAGCTGCACCCCCCCCCCCCCCCCCCCCCCATAATGGGATCTACAGTTTGGGACAATGACCAGTGAAGAAAAGCCCCCTCCTCTGTTTCGATTTCAGATAGGCTAGAGTGAGCTGCATGCATTGAGCGGGCACAGACAGCTACAGCAGACCGCAGGCTCAGCTCTTTACATGATCTTTTCCTCCAAATTTACCCACTTTCAAACTCGCCTATTATTGCTGAGAGAACGCCCATCCTTCGAGTCACCCAGTTTCATAACTTCAACATTATTCTTAACTCCTACTCTCCTTTACCCTACAGAGATAATCAGTTGCCAAATCTCATCCATTTTATTTCCACACTCTCCTTTGTGCCCTTTTCTATCCTTGCACAGCCTCCACCCTAGATCAGGCACTTATCACCCTCACCGGAATTATTGCAATAGCCTCCTGGCTGGTCTCCCTGCCTCCAGGCTCTCCTCTTTCCAATCCACCCTCCATCCAGCTGCCAAAGGGATTTTCCTAAAGTGCAGGTCTGACCACACGCAGCACTGTCCTACCCTATCAACTCCAGCTGCTCCCTGTTCCCTCTAGGAACAAGTATCGTTTAATATAATCTCATTCTTTTTTAATTTCCATTTTTGGGGTGTGATTATTATGATGTATAGAATATCAGCATGTAATATAATATGCATCAATATAATATAAATGTGATGTGCATAAATAGAATATAATGTACATGATATAATTTACAAAATATAATATAAAGCATATAACATAAAATAATATAATGTCCATAATATAATATAAACATACTATAATATACATAATATATAAATATCTGTATATAACATGATGTGCATAAATATAATATGCCACATCATATTTTATAATTAATGTCCATAAATATCAGTGTTATATGCAAATAAATATTGCTTCATTATTGAATATTATATTCATATTATGAAATGGGATTAGACAGTAAGTAAATATTAGTTAATAGCAAATTTAAAAGCCAATTGAGGATGTTTGCTTGAAAGGATTTACAAATCTATTTTGCTCAAGCAAACCAGTGTGGAGAGCACTGCTGCAGGAAGGCTGGGGAGACACTCTGTGATGGATTTGTGGGGGAGCAAAGATAGGAACTTGGGGTGAGAAGGTGTGGATGAGCCGTAAGCTACACTCTGGTACACGTGCCAACATCTGTGAGGTTACAGAACCACAGAAGTGGTGAGATAATTATTTTCCAGTGTTCCTATTCACACTCTAAATTCTAGCCAGACTGGATGATTTATCATCTGGTGGACATTTCCATACTCACCCGACTCTTAGCTGCTATTCACGTCATTCTGTCTCACACTCTGTATGATGAGCTAGAATGCTCATCCCTCAGCTTCCATGGACATTGGTCCTTTGATTAGAGGCCCAGCTATGGGCACATTTGTCTTATAGTAACCTGTACCCATTTCTTATCCTGTTAGGAAGACTTAAAGCTTCTGAAGTCAAGAATCCTGGTTCATAGGTCTAGAACTGGAAGTGACCTTCAAGGTTGTCTCATCAAATCCCATCAGCTGAGCTCCTGCCTGGGCAATGTCTCCTTGCCCCTCCACCAGCAGGGAATCAGCCCAGGAGAAGATGCCCTGGTCATCCCTAGCAAGGTGGCTATATCTACTGTGCCAGTGAGAACATAGTAGCTAGGTGTGCAATGGAAAGAGTACTGGCCCTGGAGTCAGGAAGACCTGAGTTCAAATTAGGCACTTCTTAGCTGTGTGATCACTTGACTTGAAGTCACTTGACCGCTTCTGTCTTCCTTAGTTTCCTCAACTTTAAAATAGGGATAACAATAGCACCCACTTCCCATTGTTGTTGTGAGTATTAAATGAACTTAAATAAATTAATTAAATAAACTTAAATTGGTTAAGTATTTAGTATAGTGGTTGGCACATAGTAGGGGGTATACAGTTTTGGTGACACATTTCCATAGCTCTTTTAACTTTTTCTTTTCATCTCAACAACCCTGTGAGATAAGGAATGCAAGTATTATCATTATCATGATTATTATTATTAACAAGTGTAATCATTATGCCCATTTCATAGATGAGGAAACTGAGACTTGAAGAGGTCAAATAATTTACCCGAGGTCACACAGATGAATGTCAGAAAGATCTTTGGCAACTTGGAATATCGGAAAGTATTGTATTGAGAGTCAGAGGTACCGGCTTTGCTGCCCAACCCCTGTGTGACCTGGGAAAAGCCATTTAATTTCTCTGAGCCACAATATTTTCACCCACAAACTGAAGGGGTTCTACTTGAAGGTTTTTAAATCCATGATCCTAAGACATGAAGTACAATGCTTCCTCCTCTACACATTATTGTTTCTCAGTACAGATGCTTAGTGTGATAGGGGTTTGGAGGAGAGAGATCAGAATCCATTTCAGAAACTAGGCTCCAACTCCCTCTGAGTCCTGAGAATGCATCTAGCTGGAGTCTTGGCTGACCAACTTCCCCCAGCTATTCCACCAGCATGGTGTTAGCCAAGGAGAAGATGCACTGGGTGCCCCTAGCAAAAGGCTATACTTACTGCGCCGGTGAGAACATGAGAGCTCCCGACATATACGGAGACCATCTGAGGGAAGAATGAAAAGTTTGAAAGGTTAGTGTTATGGGGAGCTAGGTGGCACAATGGATAGAATGCCCAGACTGGAGTCAGGAAGACTCATCTTGTTGAGTTCAAATCTGGCCTCAGATACTTACTAGATGTGTGACCCTGGGCAAGTTACTTTAACCTTGCTTGTCTCAGTTTCCTTATCTACAAAATGAGCTGGAGAAGGAAATGACAAACCACTCCAGCAACTGCCAAGAAAACCCCAAATGGGGTCATGAAGAGTTTGATACAACTGAAACAATTGAATAATGAGTCCTGGGGAATACAAGGGGTAGAACTAGTGAGATTTTATACTTATAAAGAAGTGGTCATCTAGTCCAATCTATCCCTAAGCAGGAATCCCCTTTATAACATTCCCAGCGAGTGGCCATCTAGCCTCTGTCTAAAGACCCCCAGTGATGGAAACCCCATTCCATCCAGAAGAAACCAGTTCCTAATTGGACAGCTCTGATTCTTTTTTTTTCTTTTTGGAGGGCAATTGGGGTTAAGTGACTTGCCCAAGGTCACACGGCTAGTTTTTGTGTTAAGTGTCTGGGGCCAGATTTGAACTCAGGTCTTCCTGACTCCAGGGCCGGTGCTCTATTCACTGTGCCACCTAGCCACCCCAAGCAGCCCCATTTTTTTTTTAGATTTTTCTTTTTGGAGAGGCAAAGGCAGGGCAATTGGGGTTAAGTGACTTGCCCAAGGTCACATGGCTAGTTTTGTGTTACATGTCCAAGGCTGGACTCAGGTCCTCCTGATTCCAGGGCCAGTGCTGACAGCTCTGATTCTAAGGAAGCTTTGTTCCCCTTCTCATATTGAGCCTATCTACCTCCTTGTCATGTGATAGGATCAAAGGTTTTGATCACAAATTTAGACAACTCAGAGCTAGCAGTTGCTTAAGAAATGCCTGGCCAATTAAACCCAGTGTAACTGGTGGACAAGGTCAAAGGCCCCAGAGAGAGGTCAAATAGGGTGAGGATTTAGAGAAGACTGTGCATTTAGCAGTTAAACGACCTTTGATAACCTTTGAGAAAGTAATCTTGATAGAGTGGTAAGGTCAGAAGCAGATTGTAAGGGACTGAGAAATGAGAGGGAGGTGAGGAAACAGAGGCAGTTTCCCAGAATTGGATGGGACCTTAGAGGTCATCTATTCATTTTATAGATAAGGGAACTGGTGACCAGAGAAGTAAACTGACTCACGTGAGGTCATACAGCTAATAAGTGACAAAGCCAGGATATGAACCCAGGTTCTCTGACTCCAAATTCAGCTCTCCTTCCGTGATCAATTTTGCCTTATACCTCTAAGTAAAACTAGTCTAATACGTCTTATTCATGATAGCTCTAGAAGGCAGGAATCACCCCTCAACCCCTTTTCCAGTCTTCTCTTCTCCAAATTAGATATCACCATCTCTTTTAATGGTGCCTCCAAGTTTTCAGTCTCCTCCTGACTATGACTGAGAGGAGGGAATTGAGGGAGGGAATCGAATCGGGCTCAAGGATGACTGAATAAAGTCATTCCACTTCTCTTCAGGACCATGTAAAACCATCTAGATCCCTTTTCATAGTGCTTGGAGGTAAATCGCCCCACCCCTTTCATTTATCTAGTTGATAAATCTCTCTTTAAACAATCACGAGGAAGATTCCAGGAAATGGAGAGTACCTTATTGCTGTCAAACATGACGATGTCAGTCTCACTTGGAGTTCGGTTTTTGTCCCAGTTGGAAACATCTTCAAAATTGGTGCTTGGAATCCACTGTTTATACACAGCAACAGAAACCTCTGCTAGGGGTTGAGAAGAGAAGAGAAGGGAAAAATAAAAGATTGAGTACGTCAGCCAGGGCAGGCTTTTGTTTCTATACCTCCATCCCCTTTCAGTGGGTACTCCTAGATCTAATTTCCAGGACCCACCCATAGACCACCAAAGAAATATGTCCTGGTATATGACATAAATCCTTCCTGTAACAATTCAAGGAAATTTCTAGAATTTAAGAATATTAGAGCCAAGAGGAGCTTTAGTACCATAGACCATAGAGTATCGGAGCTGGACCTTAAGGACCATAACTGAAGGCCAAAAGGGGAAGGCAAAGCCAGGAGCAGAAGCTAGATGACTGTGTTTGAAAACAGAAGGTTCAAGCCTGAGCTCTGTTACTTTCTGCCCATGTGACCACAGGCAATGACTTCAATTTTCCAGGGTTTGGTTTTCTTACCTGTAACTGAGGGGGTTGGATTAGGTGATCCCTTTCTAGCTCTAAATCCTCCAAATCCAAGTGTCTTTTAGTGGTCCAAGTTTCCAGTCTCCCCCTGATTTTATGACTGAAAGAAGTGAATTGGGAAAGAGGGATGAAGGTCAAGGATGGCAGAATGACACAAGGGAAGTCATCTCACTTCCCTTCAGGACCCTATAAAGCCATCTGGTACCCCTTTTCATGATATTGGAGGTAAATTATCCCACCCTTTTCATTTATGTAGTTAATGAACCCATTCCACCTCTTTCTCCAACATTCCAGTGCATTTTCTCTAAGCAGTCAAGGGCCAAAATTAGCCACAGGTCTACTGGGAATGTCGGGGACACACAAGTCTATACAAAATGTAGCTATATGGAAAGTACAGATTCTGCCATTGCTCCTGGCTGTCCTGAGAGGAAGCAAGGACCCTGGGAAAGGGCTGAGTTCTGCCCACCCTGCGGGAGGGAAGGAAGTTGTAGTCTCTGCTGATCAACTGCTAGGCCATAGACAAGTTGACTCTCTAAATTAAAAAGTTTGACATAAGGGAAAGAGCCATGGACCCGAGGTCAAGTCCCCAAATTCAACACTTTCTAGCTGTGTGGACAGGATCAAGTTCTGACCTCTCAGAGACTCACTTGACCTTTTTTGCAAGACAGGGATAAGAGTAATTTCATGATCTCCCTCACCAGGCCAAGTCCCCATTTTCTAAACCATCAAATGCTGTAGAAAACTCTGTTGTTGCTGCTGTTGACAGTACTATCCTATTAATCAGAAGCTCTCTGAGGCTTGCAAGAGGCACATCCTGTTTTTGTTTGTGCCCCCATAAAAGTCTCATCCCCGGGATTTCCTCATGCAAGGCAACCAGCAGCCCATGTACTTTCTTTTAGTCTCCTGTCTCTCCTGGAAACAAGAACCAAGTCAGAGGCTTTGTGGAGTCTGGGGAGCTGTGGGTGGATGGATGGGGGTGTGTGTTGATCTCAAGGAAGCCCGTTGAGTTCAGTGAACTTGAACCAGGACTGTGGGGGAGACTCCCTGAGGAGAACACAAACTGAGCTCATCAAGCCTGAGGGGAGAGGCAGGAACAGGGAAGTTTGACAAATTAAATTAAATTCAACAAATATCCCATTTCCCCTCCTGGGTCTCAGTTTTCTCCTTTGCAAAATCAGGAGGTTGGAACACATGGTCTCTAAGGACTCTTCCAGCTTTAAATTGTGGGCTCTTTGACCTGTGATCTAAACTCAATTTCCTTAGATAAATATTTCCTTTGTACAAAGCCCCATCCTGGGCACTGAAGTAAATAGAAAGCTGAATAAGACATCGTTCTTCCCCTCAAGGAGTTCCCACTATAGAAAAGGAGTTAACCAGACTAGTTGGGGGACATATGGGGGCTCCTGTAGTAAACCAGATCTTCTTCAATACCCAGGGCATTTGGGAAATTCCTTTTGGGGAGGTGGAAGAAAAGGGGCATAGCTTGCTTAGGATGCCTTCGAGGGCTCTTATACCAGCCTTGCAGAGACCCCCTAGCCACTTGGCCACAGACAACAGAGATCTCTCCCTCTGCTGAATTCCTAAAGCCTTCAGGTGGAATCACAAGATCTCAGAGTTGAGTGACCTTAAAGGGACATCTAGGTCCAAACTGTACATGAAAAGAGGAATGTTCTCCCCAGCACAGGGCCATCCAGCTCCACCTGAAGACATCCCATAACAAGAAGCAGGAGGAAAGGGTATAGGATCCAAGTCAGAAAACTTGGGTTCAAAATATTGGCTCTAATATTTATTAGTTGTGTGACCACAGACAAGAAGCTTCACATTCCAAATGAAATAACATAAGTGTGAGGGGGAATTTCATCACTCTGCTCTTGTGTAGGTGGCAAAATGTTATAAGAACTATGAAAAAATTGATGATTATTTCCATGGTTTCATCATCTGTGAAATGGGAACACTGAGCCCAGCCTACCCCACAGTTAAGATAAGGTAAGAAGTAAGTAAACTTTAAAATGATCTATAAATGTTTTGGTTACCTATCAACAAACTTATATTAAATGCTTGTGCCGTGCTAGGTATATAAAGACAAAAATGAAACAGTCCCCTCCCTTTAGGAGCTTACAATATATCTATTTTGGACCTGTTCCATTGATCTAAACGGAGAGACTAATTTGAGAATCACGAAGACCTGGGTTCAGGTTCCTTCCCTGACCCACACTAGTGAACCAGGCTAAGTCACTCAATTTCTTAGTGCCCCAGGCACCTCTATAAAATGAAGACACAAAATAATTGTCAGTCTGAATTGATGGAAAGACTTTTCTCACTAGACATTTCTTGTACCAAAGATATAATAGATTCAGCCCAAAATTATTAACAACAATCATACACGTTAACATCTTTCCTATCTTGTTTCCAACTTCTCATCTGTGTGTTCCCACAACATATTAATAAGTCCCAAAGAAAGGCTTCCTATATACTGGGTAGATCCATTATGGAGGATTTATGGGAGGGTATGGCAAGAATAACAATGAATGACAAGGAATTGTGGAAAGGTGGAAAACAGCACTGGGAAAGAGAGTAACCCCACTGATGAATTCATGGACATATAGAAGTTGTTAATGTTCTCTTCCTACCCAGCTTTTTGGAGACAGAGGCCCTGAGACTAGGCTCCTAGTAGGTGTTCAGTAAAGGCTTATAGGTTTGACAATTCAACCAAAGTAATAATTCCAGACCAAGTGTAGGGCAAGTGCACACACACATATTTATATTTATATGTATATATGTGTTTATATACATATACATGTGAGTATAGATGATAAATATATAAATAGACTACTAGGTTATATAAAACTATATAGATAAGTTATATATAGATAGGCTATGTATAGATGGAGAGATCATGTTATTCAGGCATTTTCCAGTCGTGTCTGACTCTTTATGACCCCATTTGGGGTTTTCTTGGCAAAGATACTGGAGTAGTTTGCCATTTCCTTCTCCAGCTCATTTTACAGATGAAGAAACAAAGGCAAACAGGGTTAAGTGACTTGCCCAGGGTCACACAGCTAGTAAGTGTCTGAGGCCAGATTTGAACTCAGGAAGATGCATCTTTCTGACTCCAGGCTGGGCACTCTATTCATTGATCTGCCACTTAGATACATAAAATAGAGCTATATTTGAGAGAGAGAGAGAGGATACTGCCCCTTTTGTATGTGGATATTTTGGTTGACAAAAGAGGTGAAAAGAAAAAGATCATTTGTGTAAGGAATTCTGATAAAATCAACCTGAGAAGAAATAGTCCCTCAGATAGAAATTCTTGAGGACATAAGTTATTCTGAGGCCAGAGAAAAAAATGTTCCTCAGATAAATGTGCTGAGAGGATATGTTTGAAGTTAGAGTACTGGCTAAGTTAAAGTTGCCTGCAATGCATTATGGTCCATCAATTCATTCATGTATGACTAAAGGATTTAGCTGGTAAACTATGAATCAAATATGGGGAACATGGGGTGATTTTATGAGGACTGGGATCATACCTGAAAGAAAAGTATATGTTTTTAGCTTTACATTATAAGTTAGAGATAATTCACGGCTTAGTGGGGCTTTATTTGAGGCATTAGAAGAAGTAGGTTGGTAGGAAGGAAGGCAAGTAGGTAGGAAGGAGATAAATGGCCAGGTAAGGATAGACTCAGGAGAGGAAGCTGAGAACAGAAGCGCAAGTAAGGTGGATATTTGTTATTCTTTCTTACACTTTAGTTTCCCAGGATCCATGGCCATAACAATCTCTATTTCCCAGACTCATGACTTGTAAACATCTCTACCATGCTTGCTCAGCATTATATAATGACAAATAATATAAACATTTGTGCTTAAACTGTAAATATCCACCGCGACTGCACAGTGAAACATAACAGTGAGATAATATAAACTTGTGAGGCTACTGCTGGTAAGATGCCTTCTTTGTCTGTTGCCCTATAAAACAAGTGGGCACTGGTCAGTGAGTGGAGAAGCCTTAGGGTTGAATGCACAAGTTGGAATGCTGTATGTGCCTTGATCAGCCCCCATCAAGGCTTGGGGGAATTTGCATTTGCCTCAACTGACTCCCATTGAGGCTTGAGGGAATTTAGGGGAGTGCATAAGCTGTGCCTGTCTTGATTGACCCCATCTAGATGTAGAGGGAGTTGCTCATTATCAGCAACCCTTTGAGAAGAATAGACTAGAATACAGTAAGATTATTAACCCCTCTGAAGCTACCTTCCTGTCCTTCCTGTCTGAGCAGACCAAGAGTGAAGCTATGCTAGCAGCCCTCCTGTGTATTTACCTGTCTTACAAGAAGGAATCAGGACACAGAAGACAATGAAGGAAGCTACTTACAGAAGTTGCTAGGACCTGAGGTTACAGAACCTCCTGTAGCTAATTTGCTGGGTGTTGTATTATTTACAATAGAGGCATTGCTTTGCCAAGAGCTGATTGGCTGGAGAAAGGGTGACTCAGTTGAGAGAACTGACTGGGGCCAGATAGGCTGCAGCTGCTGGAATGTGATGAAGAGAAAGCAGAACCCTTTGCTTTTTGAAGAGTTATCTGGGCTCACTACCCTGCAGCACCATCTAAAGCCTGATAAGGGAGAAACCTCTCATGGATGCCTGTGTTGCTCTTCATTGTCTTTATAAGCTTGAGAGGGGGAAGAAGAAGAGGAAAGATGGGTTGTGCAGCTATTTTGAGAGGTGGTGATGCATTTTGCCGAAAGAACATGACACTTTCCCAGCACCTTGCCAGGAGGGTGGGTATGTGCAAAAAAAGCTTGACATTGCTTCAGTGGCATGGTAATAGCAGAATAATGACATCTAGCAGGAGGGCCTGGAGGTCCACAGGGAGAGGAAATGGCAGAGAAACATTTTAGCCCGGTAGGTGATGCATACGGACTGTTTTCTCAAGAGACCAAGGGCCTCAAGGCCTGCTGTCTCAAGTCATGGGTTGTTCCAGGCATAGGAATGTTCCATTCCTGTTCACGTGCCTCCCTGCTAGATTCTTGTAAGTGTGTGCCACACACTATGCACGCTGTTAGAAGAGTGTGAGCCAGGTTTATAGGGGTAGACTGTGATGTTATTTTTATTCATGATTTTTGCCTTCTCTCAAGTAAATATTATGATTATTTCTGATATTTCCTTCTTTGGAATGTTATGATTAGTTTTGCTTTTTCATTTTTAAACGTTTCATCTTTAAGAGTCAATGAGGTTCTGAATGAAAAGATATAAAAAGACGCTCTACAACCTCCCTTTGTGCAGGTGGGAGGTCAACAGGTGTTCTACTTTACACACATTTTAGGACTTTTTCCTCTTTTTTTGCTTTTTGGAAGGGGGAAGGTAGGGCAATTGGGGTTGTGTCTTGCCCAAGGTCACACAGCTAGTTTTGTGTTAAGTATCTGAGGCCAGGCTTGAACTCAGGTCCTCCTGACTCCAGGGCTGGTGCTCTATTCACTGCACCACCTAGGACTTTTTCATTGCATCAATCAATTGTGCTGATTTCTTTCCTCTTAAAAAAAAGTACTATTTGTTATATGGTATAGCTTTCTGGGAGGGGGAAGGGAAAGAATGCTGGGAATAATTATGAAGAAACAGAAGACAATTTTTTTTTTTTAAAGAATTAAAACAATAACTGATTTTGTATAAATGTGAAATGCGCTAGTGGGGACTCAGCTACAGGGGTGAGTCATAGGACTGCTCATCTGGGTTACCCACTAGGATCTTGAGAGATTTGAATAGCAGCAGTGTGACCATGGCCATGGCTGCCCCCACCCCACTCTCAAAACAAAATAAAATAAACATAGACCTGCCAGCATGAGGGCAGGTTGGGAAAAGTGAGCCAGTCCAGAGAGGGGAGAAAAGGGGGACTGGGTATCCCAAGACATGTCACAGCTAGGATAGATATAGGTACAAATACACACACACCATTATGGCTACCTACATTAATAAATAATAATAATTATTAATAAGTTTGGGCTTAATCTCCCTGGGCTTCCAATGCTCTTCTGTAAAATGAAAGGATTGAACTAGATGTCCTTTGTGGTATCTTCCAGCCCTAGGTCTATGATCCAGCCTCAGAAAATTACTATGTGACCCTGAGCAAGAGCTGTCTGCCTCAGTCTCCTCATCTGTAAAATGGGGTTAATACTAGAACCTACCTCTAAGGGTTATTGGGAGGATAAAATAATTAATAATTTACTTGTAAATTATTAAAATATTTGTCAAGCACTTTGTAAATTTTAAAGTTCCATATAAAATACCTGCTATGATTATTGTTTTTGGTGGTGTTATTTTCTCCATTACCCCACCAAACTGATGTAGCTGCCAAAACTGTAAATCCTTGATATAAATAGAAAAGTTGTCAGTGGAACCCAAGTTCAAATCCCACCCACCCACCCCTGCGGTTCTGGAATATTTCCTGCCCCCACTTCACCATCCGGTTGGGAGGAGAGGGAGGGAGGGAGGAAGTCCAAAGAGGGAGAGGTAGAAAGAGACTTCCCAGGACCCCAAAGGATAAGGCTTCCAGCAGAGGATATGGCCTGCTGCCTGCCCCTCCCTCCGTCTCCCGCCCCCTCCTTTGCTCCTCCTTTTCCTTTTTCCTTTCCTAGTTTCTTCCTCATCCTCTCTGCCCCACCCCCACCAACCCCCTCCCAGCTCTGCCACAAAGATGGTGCTGGTTCCAGCTTCACACGTGCATATGTAACGAGAGAAGCTCCAGCCCAGCTTCAGGAAGCATTTCCTGCTTCAGTAAACAGCTAAATGGCAATGTGGAGTTCAGAGCTGCTGTAGCTGCGGAGATTGTCTCAGCTCCATGTCAGCAAAGACTGGTCCAGTGTTTTGCTCTCCCAACCTTTACCCAGTTGGCATCTTATATCCCCCACCCCAATCCTTGCCCCAGCTCCTGCTCTTGGAAAGGGACCAGGGCACAGTAATGTGGACCAAAGGTGGAGAACGAAAGCCCCCAAATGTCAGAGTTGGAAGGAATCTTAAGACCATGAAATTGTGGGATCATTGAATTTACAGCCGGAAAGGACCTTGGAGACTCAAAACCTAAGGCCTGCAGTCACCCGGCTAGTTATTGGCAGAAATGGGACTCAAATCAAAGCCAGATTTTCTGACTCTTGGCTCAGTGTATTTTCCCAGCACATACACCTCTCCTTCCTTCAATCCATTTCCTCCTCCCTCCTCTGAACAGCTGAGGGACAACTTAATGAATTCTGTACGAGAATTCTAGAAGGCAGGGTGTCTGTGCGGAGCTCAAAGTAAAGCTAAAAAAAAGGCCTTAAGATCAGAGCATGTAGAATGTCAGAACTAAAAGGGTCTAGCCTAACATTATAGACATATATATATATATATATGAACTGTCATAAAATAATGGGAAGTAACTTTTCCAAGGTCAATCACAAGCATTTAGTAAGTACCTACTATGTTCCAGACACCATATTAGTAACTGGGGATACAAGGACAAAAATGAATCAATCCCTGCCTTATCAGGGGATATAACATGTACAGCTAAAAGCATATACAAAATAAATACAAAGTAATTTGAGGGGTAGGGCGGCTAGGTGGCACAGTGAATAAAACGCTGGGCCTGTAAATAGGAAAATAAGTACAAATCCGGTCTCAGATACTTCTGAGCTGTGTGACCCTTGGCAAGTCTCTTAACACTGTTTGCCTCAGTTTCCTCATTTGTAAAATGAACTGGAGAAGGACATGGTACATCACTCCAGTATCTCTGCCAAGAAACCCCCAAAAGGGGTCTCAAAGTATTGGACATGGAGCGACTAGGTGGGACAGTGAATAGAGCACTGTCCCTGGAATGTGGGAGGACTTGAGTTCAAATCTGGCTACAGACACTTACCACTTACTAGCTGTAATACCTTGGGCAAGTCACTTAACCCCAGTTGCCCTGCCTTCCCCCCATTAAAAAGCAAAATAAATAAATAAAAATAAAAGCATACTATTTGAAAAAAAAAGTGCTGGACATGACTCAAAACAACTGAATAACAACAAAAATTTGAGGGGGTAAAGGAGGAATCAGGGAAGACCTGGCACTTGAACTGAGTTTTGAAGGAAGCCAGGGATCCCAAGAGGGGAAGTGGAGGTGGGAGTGCATTCCAGACATGGTGGACAACATGGGCAAAAGCCCAGAGATGAGATATTGAATGTCGTGTCTAAGGAACAAGAGGAAGGACAATTTGTCCG
This sequence comes from Petaurus breviceps papuanus, assembly GCF_028583685.1. NCBI lineage: Eukaryota > Metazoa > Chordata > Mammalia > Diprotodontia > Petauridae > Petaurus > Petaurus breviceps. The sequence goes on along the minus strand of NW_027186428.1, from coordinate 1,493,419 downwards.
GACCAAAGAGTACATGAAGAGAGATAATTTGTGCTAAGGGTGGAGAATAGCTTTAAGTACTTAATAGAAGGGCTTGTATTTGACACTACAGATAACAGAGAGTCCCTGGAGTTTATTGAGAGGGTGAGTGAGATGGTCAGGCCCATCATGCTCTGGGAAATGCTGTTTTGCCAACTATGTGCAGGATTTATTAAAGAGGAAGGAAAAGGAGGTAGGGAGACCCCATAGGAGGCTATTGAAATACACAGGGCACAGAGTGAGTTCACATATACTTAGTTCGTTTTATTCTTAACAGCAACCTTGAAAAGCAATAAGGACAGAAAATGTCATAGAGATTTAGCAACTTGCCCACAGTCAAATAGCAAGTCAGAGACAAAATTAAGACTCCAAGCCATGTCTTTAGAGGCCTAGCCCAATTCTCTCAATTTTTTTTCCCATTTCACAACCTCCTGAAAGCTTTCGAGAGGTTCTTAATAATTTTAACGAATGTAGCTATTGTCAAAGGCACCTACATAATGTGAACATTGCATAAGTATTTTTTCATGTCTTTCACTCAGTGCTCCACCTGATATAATAGGGAAACTCACTCTCTGCCACCCCCAAGGCATGGCTCTCTTCCTTCTGGTTGTTTGTGGAAGCAACCTCAGGTCGTCTGAATAGGCTCTTCCCTGCTCAACATTGCCCCCATCCCCCAGAAGGAATTGCAATAGATAGAGAAGCCATGGGGGAGAAAGATTAGAATGTTTTTCTGTGCTCCTAGAAGGTGTAGGCAGATTATGGACCACTTAGGTACAAGGAGAGGGGGTTGGGGTGGGGAGAGGACATCAGACTCCAAAAATTAACCTGAACTCAGAACTGGGAACTGGGGTGGGGTGGGGTTTAGATATGGGACATCTTGGTATGAAAAAAAAAAAACTTTCAGAAATTCAGAGAAGCATAGGAAGATTTATATGAATGAATTCAGAGTGAAATAAGCAGAACCAGGAAAACAATACAAATAATGAGCAAACAATGTAAATGAGAAGAATAACTCAAATCTACCCGAATGCTATATAATTATGATGACCAAGCTTGGAATGAGAAAAATGTACCTCCCTCCCTTCTTGCAGAGTTGAGGGACTTTGGGTTTGAAACATTGAATCTACCCTTTAGACTCAATTGACAAATTGGTTGGGTTTGCTAAACTGCTCTCTCCTCTCCCTACCCTTTAAAATTTTTTGTTACAATGATATACTAGATTGGGATTTATTCAGAAATGAAGGTGATATAAGAAATAAATAATTAGATTAAAAATTTTTTTGAAAGAGAAAATGTCTTTAGAAATGACAGCTGGGACAGTTTTTGGACTATGATACAAATAAATGACCGTGGGATTCTGGATCCAAAATTGGTCTCCTGGGAAGGGGAATGACTGCCATCTCCTGGAAGATGAAAGAATTGCAGGAGGTATGAACCACAGCCCTTGAAAAACAGGACAGCCGAGAAACCTTTCTAGTGGAGACTGGGATGGGAGCCAGCTGACAGTGACGTATAAGAACTGAGGGCTACGGGGGAGCGGGGAAGGGAGGGATGGAGGGAGGAAAATGTGTGCCACAGAAGCAATCAAAGAAGCAATGGAATGAAGTAGCAACACAAAGGAGAATGACCTGTCAGCCAGGGTGTCCAACTCAATTAGAAACCTGCATCCCTACAGGCTGCATGTTGACTTAGAAAACCACAAATTAATATTATCTATGGTGCATTGTATTGTTATTATTTTGTTAAACATTTCCCAATGATTGGCTCTGCTCGGGAGCGTGGGTGGCTTGTAGCTGCAGGATATGATTGACACTTCTACATAAGTGATTGAAGCAAGTATTGTCATTTTCTAGGGGCTCTGACCCAAGCACTATTTGTTTTCCTTAAAGCTTTGTGAACTTAGATTCTTGTAAAGTGAGTTGGTGATCACACCTTGGAGGGGTATCAAATACTGAAGTTCCTATATTATCGGCATGGGGGCAACAAGATAGACAATCAAGTCTTCAAAGTGTACTCAGGCTCATTCTGTCAGGAAGGAGACAAAAGAGAGAAGGGGAAGAAGCATTTATTATGCACTTACTATGTGTACTAAGTGCCTTACAAGTATTATCTCATTTGATGCTTGCAACTACCATCTCATTTTACAGGTGAGTAAACTGAAACAGACAGGACAAGTAACTTGTCCAGGGTTCCATGGTTAGGAAGGATCTAAGGCTGGATTTGAATTCAGGTCCTCCTGACTCTAGGCCCAGCACTCTATCCACTGCACTATTTAGCTGCAATAAGAGTTACTGAAAAAAAACATTTCCTGATCATTAGAGTTGTCCAAAAGTATAATGAACTGTCTTGGTGAGGTAGTAAATTTTTCAAAATGGAAATCATCAAGCAAAAGCTGGTTAGCCACTTGTCAAAAATGTCATAGTGGAGATTCTTCCTCATGTAGGAGTCAGACCTTTGGAATTCTTTCTAACTGTGAAGAGGCCAGAAGACCATTTGCGAAGGGTCCTCTAAGTCATTTCACACCTCAGTCATTAGGTCCCTTGGGCAGCAATGAACCTATGTTAAAGGAGTACCTTTGCCATAGCAACCCCTCTTCCAATAAGGTTTATTTCATCCATCCATTGAAGACATCACAGATCTGAACCTTAGAATACCAAAGATACAAACAGGTGAGAGGGGTGGGCTACATTCCCAGGGACTCAGATATTGGAACTTGAGTGCTTAGAACAAATGCAGAGTAGCTCCTGGAATGGGATTCAGTCCAGACTTGGGGGCTTTCCTTTCATCTCTGCATTTCTCTGCTCTTGGGATCTCAGAATCTGGATTTCTGAGACTCAGTCCCCAGATATCATGGATATATGGAGGGTTGGAGCCTCTATCAACTGGTCATGCCCCCCATGTGATGGTAGACACAGTCCCTGCTCCTGGCCCCTCTTTCCATTCCTGTGATTCAGAGTCATCATCAGCTGAGGTGAAAATCCTCTCTCCCTTGGGCGGCCAGCTGGCTCAGCGAGTAAGAGCACCGGCTCCAGTGTCGGGATGACCTGGATCAAATCCAGGCTCAGATACTCAGCACCACACCCAGAAATAACTGGCTGTGTAATCTTGAGCAAGTTACTTAACCCCAATTGCTTAAAAAAAAAAAGAAAATCCTCTCTCCCTTTTATTTCTGCATATCCTCTCATTCCTCTCCCCATCCCCATTGGTCCCAATCTTCCACAGTTCATATTCTCCTTTGCCCTCCTATTAATGTTTACCGTTCCACATTATTCATCTCTTTGCACTAATGAAAACCTGGTTCTCCCCATAAGACACTATACTTTGGATCATCATTACTAGTACTGGGTGTTCCTTCTTACATGGCCCTGAAGTAGTAGGCTGGGAAGAGAAGTTAGACATATTTTTCATTCCTCAGCCCAACTTCCAGACTATTCTTTTGTCATTATTATTTGTCAATTTCTCTTTCTTTGAAGAACTCGAAATTTTCTTTCCTGGAACCCTGGGTTCTTGAATCATTTCCAGATCTACCACACCAGCTTCATGCTGAGCTGTTGGTATGCATCCTTCCTTCCCTTTTCAATTCTACCTCTGAGAATAGTAATCATGTTAACAACCATTTCTGGAAAGGAAATGTCAGTCAATTGCCTTATGACTTCAATCTATGTTACCTCTGAATTCCCTTCCTTGACTATCTCTCTCTGGGCACTTCTACCTTTTCTTATGTTTTCTTCCTCTATTAGAATGTAAGCTCCTTGAGGGCAGGGACTAATATTTAATTTTTGTATTTGTATCCCCAGAGCTTAGTACAATGCCTGGCAAATAGGAAGCACTTAATAAATGATTTTACAATTACATTCATTTATTAATTTGAGTTTTACTAGATCCACATTTGTTACCTGGTCCAGTTCCTTGACCCAGTTATCTACTGACCTCCAGTTCACTCTGCTTTCTTTCTCAAAGAGTTCATTACCTGCCACCTTAACCCCTGTCTTTATAGTTGGGCATTTCAATATACAAATTAATATCCCCCTAAACATTCTGGATTTTCAGTTCATTAGCCTCCTCCATCTCAACACAGCTACAGTACAGACAGAGAACCTGTAATTGTTCCATCTCAGTGGACCAGAACTCCAAATTTCCTACCTCTGACCAAAATCTCCTATCTTTAAATCTCTCCCTCTAACTCCTCCTAAACCATTTTAAAAATATTTACCATGATCTCCAGTCCCTACATTCTGCCCTGTATTCCCAGCACATTACCTTTATTCTAATCTCACTTCTTTCTCCCTTTGTTTAACTAGTTTAACTGTCTACTATAAGATCGCCTTGAATCCCTCCCCCACCCCAGTCTTACTAACCCCCATTCTCAGCAAACTCCAATCCTGTATTATCCTCACCATCTGCTTTCTCTGTTCCTATTCATGTGCTACTAAATGCTTTTGGAAAAAGTCATGAAACTGGGTTCACTATAAAGTTATGTTACTTAACCACAACTGAGTCCTCAGTGCTATATGGCAAGTCTTTTGTCCTTTCCAAATTGACTCTTTCTTTTAAAAATTAACTTTTTAAAATTAGTGAAATTTCACCTTCTCTCCCTTCCACCTCTTCCCATCATTGAGAAAGAAAGAAAAACAACCCCTCTGTTATAAGCACCTACAGTCAAACAAAACAAATTTCTGCATTAACCATGCAAAAAAAAAATGTCTTAATTAGTCCATCACCTTTCTGTCGAGAGCTGGGTGATATGTTTCATCACTATTTGAGTTTTTCAGTTGTTTGTCTTTACAATATTGTTGTTTTAATTGTCATTTCTCTAATTATTAGTGATTTAAAAAATTTTTATATGACTATTGATAGCTTGGTTTCCTTTCTCTGAAAACTTTCATAGTCTTTGATTTTATTAATCAAAGAATGGCTCTCATTCTCATAAATTTGAGTGCATTCCTTATCATAAAAATGAGATCTGTATAAAGAAACTTGCTCAAATGATTTTTTTCCCCCATTTACCTGCTTCTCTTCTAATGTTAGGGGCATTGGTTTTGTTTGGACAAAAATTTCTTATTTTGTGTCACCACACCTGCCTTTTTTACCTTCTGCGATTCCTTCTATCTCTTGTTTGGTCATGGGAATCTTCCTTTATCATTAGATCTAACAGGTATTTTCTTCTTTGTTCCTCTGATTTGTTTATGATGTTTATGTCTAAGTCATGTCACCTATCTTAGTATATGGTATGCAATGTTAGACCTACTTTCTCTCTTCCTCTCTTGAAATTACTTTTCATGTACTTTGTATCTGCTTATCTGTATTCATCTTATGTCTCCCTTGCTCCTGGAGGATAAGGACTATGCTTAATAAATGTATGTTGAATTGAATGGTCTAAACCAGGGATTTAGTTCTGTTCTGTGAAGTTTGGCTTCAGTCAAAGGGCCACACTTGAGGACCTAGAGGGCCACATATACCCTTGAGGCTGCAGGTTCCCCACCCCTGGTCTAAACTTCTTCCCCATTTTTCCTTCTCCCCCCACCTATTATACAGATGAGGAAAGTGAATCTCAGAGGGAGGAAAGGACTTGCCCAAAGTTATACAATTACAGATCCAGGATTTGAACCCAGGTTTCCTGACTCTAAGTCTAGTGGTCTTGTCATTATATCACAGGGATCAAGAGAAAAATATTTTATATACCTTAAAATGCTATAGGAATAGGAGTTATCATTAGCTTTATTCAAAAACCTAGCATGTCTCTGATCTGGGTGGTTTATAGCTTTCTTCCATACAGCTCAATCCACTACCCTCATCAAATTATTTGCAGCTATCTATCTCCAGCCTCCACCCTGCTCAGTCCTCCCAGCCCCCCATCTCTTGCATTTAGGAAATTCTGCCCAGACTCAGGGCCTCCTGGCCTCTAATCTTATGTTTTCTGAGTCCCAGCCCAACCAACCTACCGCAGCACAGGAGGCAGAGCAGAATGATGGGGAGACGCCACCCTTCCATCGCACACCTCCCAGGCACTGGAGGCTGTTTTCTGCTCCCCTGAGCCTTCCCAGACTTTGGACTCCTCTGGCCCACGTGATCTGACCCAGCAGGGAACGCCTTGAGGAGGCCAACGAGTAACCAGGAGATCCCCAGCCAGTTATACATTGACAAGCCCATGCCTCAGCCTGGCTCTGAGGACTAAGTCCTTCTACCCTCACTCCCTCTGGGTCTGTCCTAGCTCCCAAACAGAAGGAAGGCCTGGGAGGTGGGAAGACCTGAATTCAAGTATTGCTTCTTCTATAAACTGGCTCTGAGACCCTAAATCACTGAGCCTCTACAACACTCTCTGAGGCTATAAATTACAGAGTAGGTGCCAAACCCTAAATTCCTCACTGGGGGCTCATTCCACTGAAAAATGATAATGAAGATGAGGAAAATAATTAACATTTGCATGGTTTGAAAAATGCTTTACATATTTTATCTCATTTGACCTTTACAACAGATCTAGGAGGGAAGAGATATCTCCATTTTACAGATGAGAAAATTGAGTCCCACAGAGATTAAATGGTTTGCCCAGGGTCACATAGATAATAAGTTTCTAAGGATTTAAACTTAGGTCTTCCTGACTCCAAGCCTGGAGCTCTCGCTACTGTACTACCCAACTATGTCTGAGATCCCAGCTCAGACCCAAAGTTCCAAATTACAGCAGTAACAACAGTAGCAGCAGCAGCAACAACCCCTTGCATTTACACAGAATTTTTACATCCATTCTGTCAATCAGTTCTCATGATTGTGCCAACCAGGCAGGGGTAATTAGCACTATTACTCCTCACACACATGAATCTTTGATTCCATAGCTCATTGTTTGACCAAAATGAGGTAGAAAGAGCCCTGGATTTGGTGTCAGGGACCCAGGGTCCAAATCCTCTCCCTGCCACTCACTACCTACATGATCTTGGACAACTAACTTTACTCTGTGAACTTTGGTGTCCTCATCTGTGAAATGGGACAATAATACTTGCATTACTTCACAGACAAGTTGTGAGGAAAGTGCTCTGGAAACTTCAAATTGCTATAGAAATGTGTGCTACCATTATTAAATACCAAGCATCATTATTTGTCAGAGGAGAAAAATGAGGCCCTCAGACAGGTGATCTGCCCAAGGTCATGCAACTAGTCAGTGGCCAAGACAGAATTAGAACCCAGGTGTCCTGGTTCAAGCTGAAGGTTTTTCCTTCATCTCAGTCCTTTGTTTTCCTTTCTTGCCTTTCTCCCTTCTATCTGACTCTTTGTGACCCCATTTGGGATTTTCCTGGTAGAGATACTAGAGTGGTTTGCTATTTCCTTCTCCAGTTCATTTTACAGATGAGGAAATGGAGGCAAACTGGGTTAAGTGACTTGCCTAGGGTCACATGGCTAGTAAGTGACTCAGACTGAATTTGAACTCATGGTATTAGAGGAGAGAAAGAGGCTTCACCATGAGATTTCACAAGGGTAACATCAACAGGCCTTGGTGACAGATTCAATATGGAGGGGTGAAAGAGAGTGAGGGGTCCTCACTTATAAAATAAGAATAATTCTTGTAATACCTATCTAATAGGGTTGTTGTGGGGAAAATGCTTTGTAAACCATAAAGTGTTTAAGTATGAATTTACTATTAGTAGTAATTCTAAATGAGCAAGTTAATTTGACCTGAAAGGGAAAAGAGATACAAAAGCAGTCAAGAACCCAATTGAGAATGTAATAGCTAATGAAAGCAGTGGGAGAAGCCATTTACAGAAACCAGACACAAAGCAGAAACGCTTGACAGACTGAAAGTGTGGGGAGGTGCATTACATTTCCCTAGCCTGATAAATTCAGTAAGCCCAAACCTATGTAGGCGGAACTTCTTTATAATTAAAAAGAGATCATTTTGTGTATTGCCTTTGTTAGACTGTTTGTCTCCCCTCTCCAGGGAGAGCTGGAAGGAAACAGAGGCTCAGACAACCTGGGTACAAAACCTCCTCCTGTTATCTTCTTACCTGTGTGACCTGGAAGAAATAGCTTAACTTCTCTGGGATTCAGTTCCCTCATTTGTTAAATGAGGGGGTTGGACGAGATGACCTCTCCAAGGTCCCTTCCAGGGCTAAGCTGTCTGCTCTTATGCATTAGCAGAGGAAACTGAAAGAAACAATTCTGTTATTTAGGCATTCTCTGAGCACCTCAATTCCCACTAAATAGAACTGCTAAGGACTATAGGAATAGAGCTTTAAAATACATTCTTACTATTCTCTCTGATTCTTTGGTAGCACGTTTCAGGATATAAAACTGAAGAGAGTAATTTTGACACACTGGGGGGCTTTTAGCCTATCTGGGTCTCAGCCTCTTCATTCACATGATACAGGGAACTAGACTAGACCACCTCTAAGGTCTCTTTGGGTTCTTAATATTCTTAAATTTTTTTTTCCAATTTATTTACTTATTTGTTTATTCATTCATCTATCTATCTATCTATCTATCTATCTATCTATCTATCTATCTATCTATCTATCTATCTATCTATCTATCTATTTATAGTTTTCAACATTCATTTCCACAAGATTTTGAGGTACAAATTTTCTTCCCATATTTCCCCTACCCCTCACCCCAAGATAGTGAGCCTACTGAATACCCCTTCCCCCAATCTGTTCTCTCTTATATCCTCCTCCATCCCTTCCCCTAACTTTCTAGTAGGGCAAGATGGATTTCTATACCCCACTACCTGTATATCTTATTTCCTGGTTGCATGTAAAAAACAGTTTCTTTTTAACATTTGTTTTTAAAACATTAATTTCCAGAGGCAGCTAGGTGGCTCAGTAAGTAGAGCACTGGCCCTGGAGTCAGGAGGACCTGAGTTCAAATCTAACCTCAGATACTTAACACTTACTAGCTGTGTGACTTTGGTTGGGCAAGTCACTTAACCCCAGTTGCTCTGCTCCCCCCTCCAAAAAGACCAACTGCCCCCCCAAAAAACACTTTCATTTCCAGATTCTTTCCCTTCTTCCCTCCTCACCCACCCTGCACTGGGAAGACAAGCAATTCAATATAGGTTACACATGTGTAGCTATGCAAAGCATTTCCATAGTAGTTATATTGTGAAAGACTAACTATATTTCCCTCCATCCTATCCCACCCCCCCACTTATTCTATTTTCTATTTTGACCCTGTCCCTTTTCAAAGTGTTTGCTTCTAACTACCCTCTCCCCCAATCTGCCCTCCCTTCTTTCATCCCTTCTCTTATGCTCTCCCCCGCTACTTTCCTATAGGGTAAGATACCCAATTGAGAGTGTATCTTATTCCCTCTTCAAGCCAAATTCAATAAGAGTAAGGTTGGCCCATTCCCTTTCTCCTTCTCCCAATACATTCCTCTTTCACTTCTTAATTTTATTTTTTAGATATCATCCCTTCATATTCACCTCATCCTGTGCCCTCTGTCTATGTATACATATACATACATACACACACATATATATATACACACACTTACACCCTCCTATACATGTCCTCATACTGAGAAAAGTCTCATGAGTTATAATTATCATTTTTCCATGTAGGAATATAAATAGCTCAACTTTAATAAGTTCCTTATGATTATTTTTTTCCTGTTTACCTTCTCATGCTTCTCTTGCTTCTTGTATTTGAAAGTTAAATTTTCTGTTCAGCTTTGGTTTTTTCATCAAGAATGCTTGAAAGTCCTCTATTTCATTGAATGACCATATTTTCCCCTGAAGCATTATACTCAGTTTTGCTGGGCAGGTGATTCTTGGTTTTAATCCTAGCTCCTTTGACTTCTGGAATATCATATTTCAAGTCCTTCAATCTTTTAATGTAGAAGCTGCTAGGTCTTGTGTTATCCTGATTGTGTTTTCACAATATCAAATAGTTTCTTCCTGGCTGCTTGTAATATTTTCTCCTTGACCTAGGAACTCTGGAATTTGGCTATAATATTCCCTGGAGTCTCCTTTTTAGGATCTTTTTCAAGAGGTGATCAGTGAATTCTTTCCATTTCTATTTTGCCCTCTGGTTCTAGAATATCAGGGCCATTTTCCTTGAGAATTTCTTGAAGGATGATTTCTAGGATTTTTTTTTTATCATGGCTTTCAGGTAGTCCAATAATTTTTAAATTCTCTCTCCTGGATCTATTTTCCAGGTCAGTGGTTTTTCCAATGAGATAATTTGTTTGGATCTGTTTTGTAGTATCTTGATTTCTTATAAAGTCATTAGCTCCAATCTAATTTTGAAGGAATTATTCTCTTCAGTGGGTTTTTGAAATTCCTTTTCCATCTGGCAAATTAGGCTTTTTAAGGCATTCTTCTCCTCATTGGCTTTTTGGGCCTCTTTTGCCATTTGAGTTAGTCTATTTTTTAAGCTGTTATTTTCTTCAGTCAGGCTGTTGCCTCTCTTTTCATGATTTTCTTGTATCACTCTCATTTTTCTCCCCAATTTTTCCTCCACTTCTCTTACTTGATTTTCAAAATCCTTCTTGAGCTCCTCCATAGCCTGTAACCAATTCATATTTTTCTTGGAAACTTTTGATGCAGGAGTTTTGACTTTGTTGTCTTCTTCTGGTTCCATGTTTTGATCCTTTTTGTCTCCCCCAAAAGATTATATGGTATGATAGAGCTTCCTCTGTTTGCTCATCTTGCCACCCAATTACTTGACTTTTGAGTTCTTTGCCACAGTAGAACTCTGCTTCCAGAGTGGAGAGAGCTGTGTCCCAACCCTGCTGGGGTTTTCACAGGTGTTGTCAGAGCTATGAGGAGGGTACCCTCTCTACAGCCACAACAAGCCCTGGCACACTGGCATTCCTTACCCCAGGACCACCACCCAAGACCACAACCCAGATCCAAGAAGGTCAAAGCAAGAGTGATTACTCTTTGAATGGTCACTTGGTCCCCCTATAATCTGCAGGTCAGGAGCTCTGGAAGCAGCCATGCAGCAGCAGCTGTAGCCCTTGAGATGCAGCTCACCTCCTGCCCTGGGGGCAGGGGCTGGACCGAGTTCTTCTCTCACCCAGGATCAACAGGCTTCCCCACTGACCTTTTACTTTATCTTTGGCATTTATGGGTTGAGAAGTCTGGAAACTGCCACAGCTGCTGGTGATTTACTCTCCCCAGGTCTACTCCAGCAGGTCTGTGCTACTGGTTGGGCCACCCCAGGTCTGAGCCCATGCAGCTCACATAGGACTGTGCTCTGCTCCTGGCTCAGTGTGATAGACCCTTCCTATAGGCCTTCCAGGCTGCCTTCAGTGAGAGATTTGTTTCTCTCTGTCACTTTGTGGGTTCTGTAGTTCTAAAATTTGTTTAGAATCATTTTTTTTAACAGGTATTGGAGGTGGTTAGTGTGGGAGCTCAAGCAGGTTCCTGTTTTTACTCCACCATCTTGGCTCTTTCCCCCTCTTAATATTCTTTTTTTTCCAATTTAATTAACTTTATTTGTGAAATTAAATTAACCCTACTTAAAAAGGTTGTATTTCATGAGGTACAGTATTTGAGGTACAGTCATAACAATTCTCATATTTAATATTTTGTTCACAGACTCAAGTTAATACCTTTTTCACAGTGAAATCAAATCAAGTGTTAAATACATCTCAGGTCTCAAAGTTAATTATGATTTGTTTACTAATTCAGAGAATATTAAAAAAAGACATGAATAGAGAAAATACTATGTAGGCTTGTATATAATTCTTAAAACCACATAAAAGCACTTTAGAAAGTCAAAGAGAATCATACAAATTTAAGGAACAGTACAAGTACATAGAACCAATTCCCCTGTAAAGTCAATCTTGAAAGAATACAAGAAATTGCTTTCAAGTTCTGTATTTCTTCTGCTCTTACTTGAGTAAGAGGGTACCTTTTGGCCTATGATATGAGCTCAGACAACCCTCATTTAAACCTAAAGTAGGTTATTTATGGATTAAAATCCTATTTAAATGACTGATATAATAATCCATTAGTAAAGCCACTAGACATTGGTCAACTGAGAAAGAAAGCAGCCCAGTATACCTCTCTATCAGGTACTCATTTAAAGGTTTAAAAAAGGAAAAAAAAAGAGGGACAGAAGGAGGTGTCATAAAATGTTCAAATAAAATGGGTCTGTTCATATTGACATGAAATTTAAAAGTCCCTAAATCTACTTCAGAAAAGAATTAGTTTCAAATCATGTTTAAGTTTTGTTTGAAAAGACTCATTTTTCATCTAATAGCAAAAGAGCTGTTGGAAAATGACAAAGTCTTAAACCCTAAGGGTTTAAATTAAATGGCTAATCTGATATAGTTGGTTCCCAATTCTTAGAATTTCCCTGAGTCTCATCTCTGCTTCCCTTTCCTCCAAATGCTCTTTTAGGATCACCTAAAAGTAACAGTGTACCAACATAATTATTAGGAAATGGCTCAATATAGTGTAGCACATGAACATAATGGAATATTATTACTGTACCACCAAAAAAAAAAAGAATTCAGAGAAACCTAGGAAGACCGATGAGTGAAGGCAGCAGAATCAGCAAAATATGCATGATGACAGCAATGTCAATCCAAGCTTAGCCCCAGAAAGGAGAGTTCAGAAAATATACCTCCCTCCCTTCATAGAAGAGGTTGGAGACTACAGATGTGGAATGTTGCATATACTGTCAGACTCAATCAATGTATTGGTTGCTGGACTGTTATTTTTCTTTTTTAATCTTTTTTTATAAGGGAATGCTATAGAAAGGGGAAAATACAATGAAATGAAGGTAATTTTTTTTGTAATGAAAATATTGAAGATAGCCTCCTTTATGGGTAAAAGGCCTTCTGAATTATCAATGCTTACACAAGTGCTAAATTTCATCGTTTCAACTCTTGATGAACTTAGCAAAAGCAGTATTACCAGGTAGAATAGTAAATTAGTTTACTTTCCATTGTGTACATAAGCTAAATATTAAGGGAAAACTTATTAATAGACATACAGAACTCACACACATAAAATATCCACATTTTATGGTGCCTCTGTGTTGGACATACTCTTACATATCTTGATCATTTTTTCTCCAATGAATAAATTCTTTGTTGGGCATCGGGTCAATAAAATGAGAAATACGGTTAGAAGTACAAAAGAAAGCAGAAAAGCAGGCTACGTCCCAGGCATCTTCTCGATCAAAACCCTGCAATTCCAGCTTTTTAAAATGTTCTTCTCTTATGTCATCAGCACGACTAACAGCAAGAGCAAATTCTAGCATAGCTAACTCTCGAGGTGATAAGTCAGCCTTTCTCCATTTAGCAATGACCTGATCAGCCAGAATGGAATTTTTGGAATATACTCTATGGAAAGCGCTATGGGCAATTACACAGCAGGGGCACCTATTGCTAGCATTTGTAGCTACGATGATGAGTTCTTTATCAGCCTTGCTGAGATGTCCCGTTTCTTTGTTGATAATGGCATTGAATTCCCCTGGTCGATGTGCTAACTAACGCCTTAAAGACATTGGGTAAAAATCCATTCTTCTTTTCTACCTCTTCCATGAACTCTACTATATCAAAAGGTAGTTCCTTTTTATAAGGAACAGGATAATGACCAATAGGATTTGTGGGTTCTTCTGACTGCGTATCATTGGAATGGCTTGTTACTTTAACTGTTGAAAGGGTCCCAAGTTCATTTGTCAATATCGAGGAACACACGAAGCCAGCCCCGGGCGCAGAAGGCGCAGGAAGAGTCCCATTGTGGAGTGTCCAGACGGCTTGGCTCCTGCCCGCAGGTCGCTTGCCTTTCCCAACCAGACTTCTGGGCACCAGGAAAGTAAAACTGAGCTTGCCCCCTCTTAATATTCTTTTAAAAATATTTAATATATATTATATATGTAATATTCTTTTAAAAAATATATATATATAATATTCTTTGAAAATATATTATAATTGTAATAATCTAATGTGAAATTTTGCTTTGTTGTGCTAGGCATTTGAAGCTATAGACTTCAAGACTAGTAACAATTTTTTACCACAAGCTCAATGATTACTTGTCAGGTGCTATCAAGATCATTCCTGTTTGAGTAGTTTGGACCAGATGCCTCTGAGGTTCCCTTAAGTTCTGAGATGCTAGGTAGAAGGTGGATTACAGGAATCTACAGGATGCAAGAAGGTAGAATTAAGAAAAATGAACAGAAGTTAGAGGAAGCTAGATCATGGGGTGGATAGAGGGCTGGGCCCAGAGTCAGGAAGAGTGGAGACACTTGTTAGATGTGTAACTTAGCAAATAAGTCACTTAACTTCTGTCTGCCTTAGTTTCCTCAACTGTAAAATGGTAATCATAATAGCCCTTACCTCCCTGAATTGTTGTGAGGACCAAATGAAATAATATATATATATGTTTTTGCTTTTTGGAGGGCAATTGGGGTTAAGTAACTTGCCCAAGGTTATACAGCCAGTTTTTGTGTGTGTGTGTGTGGGTGTTAAGTGTCTGAGGCCAGAACCGAACTCCGGTCCTCCTGACTCTGGGGCCCATGCTTTACTCACTGAGCCACCTAGCTGCCCCAAAATGATCTGAATTTTTTTTTTTTGGAGGGGGGAGTGAAGGACAATCAGGGTTAAATGACTTGCCCAAGGTCACATGGCTAGTTTTGTGTTAAGTGTCTGAGGCCAAATTTGAACTCAGGTCCTCCTGATTCCAGGGCCAGTGTTCTACTCACTGAAATAATATTTCTAAAGTTTAACACAGTTCCTGGCATGCAGTAGGCAGTATGTAAGAGCTAGCTAGAATTATTACTAATATTAAGTTACCTGGCTATAGATTTAGGCTCAATAGAAGGAAAAAAAGTTCTTCTTGATGATGAAAAGGGCTGCCATAGTGAGTGTGCCCTTCATCAACTGGAGCATTAAATTTCAAAAAATTTTTTCATGTCATTTTTTTTTATCCTGAGTTTAACAAACGTCGAACAAAAGGAGTATTTCCATATGCACTATAGAACAGGAGAGTACTGTAATGCAACTGCAAATCTCTGTTATGTAGAGCTTGCTTTTCAAGCATATAATCAATCCAAGATATAACTTTAAAAGTTATCCTACTTGTCTGTAATCTCTTCTAGCTCTCCTTATGTTTTCTTTTCTCTCTTTTTTTTTTTTGGTAAGGTGGGGGGAAGCTACCCCTAATACCCCTCTCCCTCTCCCTTCCTCCCTATTGAAAATAAAAAGAAAAAAATCTTTGTAACAGAATTTCATAGTCAATCAAAACAAATGCTTGCATTGGCCATGACCCCAAATATGTCTCATTCTGGTCTTAAGTCCTGCCTGGAGGAAGGTAGAACCTGTCCCCTTTGGTACTCTGGAATCAAGATTACTTATTTCATTTAGAAGAGCCCTTAATCTTTTCAAATCCTGTTTGTCTTTACAATGTTGTTGTTATTGTGTATCTAAAACCCCCTTGGAAGATGCCCTGAAAAACAGCCTTGTGCTATATGCTGCATAGCAGGAGGGAGACATGACTCCTGATTGGCTGGGAGAATGCTGAGTATGATGCTGAGTACCTGTCGTAAGGGATTTGATTTGCTTACAGATATACTTCAGTAAAAGCCCTCCAGAGAGGGGAGAGGAGAGGGAAGGAGGGAAAGAGAGGGAGAGAGGGAAACATAATGAGAGAGAGGGAGGGAGGGAGGCACAGACTGAAAGAGACAGAGAGAAAGAGAGAGAGAAAGGGAGAGAGGGGAAAAGGGAAAAAGGAAAGTAGATGGAGGGAGGAATAAGCAGACAGACAGAAACAGAAAGAGGGAGGGAGAGGGAGAAGGAAAGAGAGAAAATTTTGAATGGTGTAAATTTTTGAATGATAGACTAATCAAAGCTGCAGACTTATATGGAAATATAATTATTGGTAAGCTACATGTGAGATCCCTGGCTACAGACCAAGGAGTGACATACTGCCAGAGGAAGTGAATCATATTCGTCTTGACAATTTTGTCATAAATGAAACCAAAAGACAAAACAAATTGTAGCTAAATGTAAGGACAGCTCTCTTAGGGGAGGCAAATAAAGGAGTTGGTTTTATCATGTGTTCAAAAGGCAACATAATATTCACCCACACCAGTCTTAGACTGGCTGCCTTGTTGAGAGGGTTAAATTATTAAACAAAACAAAACAAGAAAACAACTCTGAACTTTGTAGTTTTGTCCTAGCCCAGGAGTAGATGGAACTATATATAATATGGTGTGGTTTGGACTGGGTGGGCTTATACCAGCCTGTTAAGTTTTGAAACTAGTCTGCAAAAAGGAGGAGATTGGAGGCAGTTACTAATTTAAAATACTCTCCAGGCTGGCTTAATCCTACCCAAGTTCAAACCACAGCATAGGATGGTTCCATTTTTCCCAGGATGGGAGACTATAAAACTCTGGGTCTTTAGCAACAAGATGTTGGGAAGATCCCCTCCATAAGGCAGCTAGTCTAAGGACTTGTCTGGGTACGACAACAAGGAACATCATTTAACGGGTCATTGTTGTTCAGTCATTTTGGTTATGTCCGACTCTTCCATTTGAGGTTTTCTTGGCAGAGATACTAGAAGTGGTTCCATTTCCTTCTCCAGCTCATTTTGAAGATGAGGAAACTGAGGCAAACAAAGTGGAGTGCCTTACCCAGGATCACACAGCTAGTAAGTGTCTGAGGCTAGATTTGAACTCAGGAAGATGAGTCTTCCTAAATTCAGGCCTGGCTCTCTATCCACTGAGTTACCTTGCTAGCTGCCCCTAATGGGTCATCAGGGTTTCTCATTCTACAGGACTTTGAAGTAAGGGGAGCTTAAATTCCCTTTAGGTTTTGTCTGACTGTGTATGTATATGAAAAGTCAGGAATGTGATCAGTAAATAGGAGAAACGAGGCCTGACTTTGCCTCCTAGGCTTAGCTTTGTCTCAGTGTATGTGACTGATTATGTGCTTTAGTCCTGATACCTGTTGTGTTATGATGCTCATTATGAGCTCTGTAAGCTGACATGGCACTGTGGATGTTGTATCCTTAGACCCCTGGTGTGCAAGAAATATTACCCAGAGCTTCATCAAAGGCCTGCCAATTAAAGCAGTGTAATAATGCTATTGAGAATATTCTGCAAAATGTTTTAAATACTTAGGGGAGATATGAAGTTCTCACTAAGCCATATGAGAAGACAGAAAACACTTGGGCTATTTCCTATAAATTACCTGAACAGGCAGACTATTTAAAAACCCCTGATAGGATAAGAATTTCTGATAGCACTTGGAACCTGGCCAGTAGGCCTTTTAAACGAGCTTGAGAGGCTACTGTGTAGATTCAAAATTTCATTAATCAAAGGGAGAATTTATGAAGACTATATAGAAAAAATTAGAGATAATCCTAGGGGGAAGGTGCTAACTAGACCAGTCCTAACTACGAAGAGAAAGATGCAAAACGTGTCGCTAGGTCTCTGTACTTTCCTGTGTGTGGTGCTGGATCCTTCTGCTCTCCTGGAGAACCACAGGCATAAACTAAGAATGTTCCCAGGAAGGGACCCATAGGAAAGAGTAACGAGAATCTTGGATCAGTCATACGACTACAGCATCATCACATGCTTGAGAGAGGGAAGGGAAACAAAAAGGTGTAAGCAGAATTTGGAACCTGGTAGTCAAAAGACCAAAGGGCCAGAAATGACATGGTGAATACATGTTTGCATAGGAAGGAAGTTTGTTGGAGGCATTCTACCATGGTAAAATGGGCTAATCCGGTGTGCCATTCCAGGAAAAGGGGAAAAGTCATTGGACTTCTCAACATTTGTGAGCATTTGACTATGCAAGCATCCCTTGTTTTATTGCATTTTGCTTTATTGCACTTTGCAGGTATTGATTTTTTACAAATTGTAAGTGTGTGGTAACCCTGAGTGGAGCAAGTCTGTGGGCTCCATTTTGCCAACAGCATGGGTTCACATCGTGTCTCTGGGTCACATTTTGCCAATTCTTGCAATGTTCCAAACTCTTTCATGATCATTATGTCTGTTATGGTGATCTGTGCTCAGTGATCTTGGATGTTACTATTGTAATTGTTTTGGGGTGCCATGAACTGTGCCCATATAAGATGATGAACTTAATAAATGTGTGTGTTCTCACTGTTGCACTGACTAGCTGTTCAGTCTCTCTCCCTTTCCCTGAGTGCCCTTATTCCCTGAGACACAACCATATTGAAATTAGGTCATTTAATGACCCTACAATGTCCTCTAAGTGTTCAAATGAAAGAAGGAATCGACCTATTCAGCAAACTTCATTTAAGAAAGTGCTGCAGACATTCCAGCCTCCAGCCACCACCACTCTGATCAGTCAGCAGCTATCGACATTGAGGAAAGACCTTCCACCTGCAAAAAGATTTGTTGTTTGTTGTTGTTCAGTTGCGTCTGGCTCTTCATGATCCTGTTTTGGGTTTTCTTGGCAAAGATACTGGAGTGGTTTGCCATTTCCTTCTCTAGTTCATTTTATAGTTGAGGAAATTGAAGCCAACAGGGTTAAGTGATTTGCCCAGGATCACAGCTAGGAAGTCTGAGGCCAGATGTGAACTCAGGAAGATGAGTCTTCTTGGGCCAGCACTCTATCCACTGTGCCATCTAGCTGCTCCAGAAGAAAAAAGATTAAGACTCCACAAAGGTCAGGGGCAGCTAGGTGGCACAGTGAACAGAGCACCGGCCCTTGAGTCAGGAGGGCCTGAGTTGAATTCCAGCTTCAGACACTTGACACACTTACTAGCTGTGTGACCTTGGGAAAGTCACTTAACCCTAATTGTCCTGCCTTCCCACCTCCAAAAAGCAAAAAAATTAAAGACTCCATGAAGGTTCAGGTGATGGTTAGCATTTTGTAGCAATAAAGTATTTTTTAATTAAAGTATGGAAATTTCATAGACACAATACTATCACACACTTAATAGACTACAGTATAGTGTAAACACAACTTTTATATGCACTGGGAAACCAAAATATTTGTGTGCCTTGCTTTAATGAGATATTCACTTTATTGTGGTGTTCTAGAACCCAACCTACAATATCTTTGAGATATGTCTGTAAAGACAAATAGAGAGTGTGGAGTAATAAGTCACAAGAAAGGGGATGGGATCAAACAGAATGAGTTTGTGAAGGCAGGATATGTCATCAGCAGATGGGAACCTTGAGTAAGACCAGAAGCAATAGACTATGATTCACTGCTACAAAGAGGAAGTCAGTTTGAGAAGCAACTCAAAGTTGCAGAGAATGATCTAAGGAAGGAAAATGCAGTGTGCTGGCGTCACTTCCAAGGGAGAGCTGACTGCTAACTGTTCAGTGTGAGCCTTGATGTCTCAGAAACTGTTGTTGTTATGCTGGTTGTTGGGCTGATCGGTCCTGTCTGGCTCTCCGTGACCCCATTTGGGGTTTTCTTGGCAATGATGCTGGAGTGGTTTGCGTCTCCTTCTCCGGCTCACAAGTACCAATTGCTACAAATCAGGGCTTGATTTATTGTTTTGTTGGTTGCCTAGACTTAAGAAAGTGATAATAATGCAAATTAAACTTGAAAGTATATGTCTACATTTTTCCCCCAAAGAGCCTTGTTAAGCATTTACCAGCACACTGTGCATCTGTGTTGCTTGAGCTCTGCAGGAGTGCAGAAGCAGGCTCAGGGATGAAGCCATCACCACACTGGGGGCCTGGAGCCTGTAGACTAATACTAACCATAGCAGGCATTTATGTAGCATGAATCTAGGGTTTGCTGAGTGCTTTACATTCATCATTTTATTTGAACTTCAAAATACCTCTGGGAAAACCTAGCTTTGACGAGTTATGGGACATCTTCTTGGGTGAAGGCCACAGGAATGAGGCAAGAGTGCTCACTGCTGAGAAATAGAATAGTGATGCAGAACTGTTCCCCTTGGAGAAGCAAGGGGACAGGGAAGCAGAGATGAAAGTCTCTTGCAAGGATGTCACCGACAGAAAGCAAACAGAGAGGCAATGTTATGTTCACTAACTCCTGGGGATAATCCTAACTGTTACCTCGGAGAAGTTTATGGATCTGCAGTCACCTAAATCAAAGCTCACAAGTAACCACCAATGTACTTACCTTTAATTTTGTTGTTTTTGTTCGGTCATTTTACAGTTGTGTCCAATTCTTTGTGACCCCATTTGGGGTTTTCTTGACAAAGACAGTGGAGTGGTTTGCTATTTCTTTCTCCAGTTCATTTTACAGATGAGGAAAGTGAGGCAAACAGGGTTAAGTGACTTGTCCAGGGTCACATATCTAGTAAGTGTCTGAAGCTGCATTTGAGTTCGGGTCCTCCTGACTCTAAGCCCAGTGCTCTATCCACTGCACCACCTTTAATAGTGAACCAAAGAACACAATTAGCCCTAAGCAAAGGCATTTTATGAAATAGCATAGTAAAAAAAGTAGCAATAAAACCTTTTCCCCCATAAACTTTTTGCATACTTACTCACTAGTGCATACATCATCAGTGGGGAGAATGAACACACTTATGAAGGGGTACATGTACATGGTATACATGCAACCAAGACATGTCAGGAAATACACATGGGCTAGGGCATACCTGGGGAAGGGAAATTCACACCTATGATGTGGCAAGATGTCAGTCAGTCAAGAAGCATTTGTTGAGTGTTTATTATATACCAGGTGTGGTGCTACTGAGGATACAAAAAAGGTAAAGACATTATTGTTCTCAAGGGGGCTCACATTCTAATTGGGGAGATTACAACCAAATAACTATACAGTACAAGATACATATAGTGTGAATGTCTGCCCAGGATGCCATTGCACTGCTCCACTGGCCATGTAGTCTCTAGCAGATCCAGCTCCAATGGAAGCTCCCAGGCATGATGCCCATTAGGTGTGAAACCTAGACGTGGCTCTGGAACTTCCCTCTGCCCCTAGCTTTTGGCTTCAGTTGAAGGTCTTGGCTGGGATGCTGTTCTTTCCTTAAAAGGAGAGGGGGTTAAGTCATGTTTTTTATATGCAAGTAGTTTTCTTTTTCCCAATTACATGTAAAGGTAAATTTCAACATTCATTTTTTTAATAAGATTTTTGAGTTCCAAATTTTTCTCTCTCTCCTCTCCCCTTTCCAAGATGGTGAGCAATCTGATATACATAACATGTCCAATCATGTTAAACATATTTCCACATCAGTCATGTTGTGAAAGAAGAAATGGAACAAAAGGGAAAAACCATGAAAAAAAAACCAAAGTGAAAATAGTATGCTTTGAGTTTCAAATTATTCTCCCTTCCCTCCCCTGTCCCCAAGACAGCAAGCAATCTGATATAGATTATACATGTACAATCATGTTAAACATATTTCCATATCAGTCATGTTGTGAAAGAAGAATCAAAACAAAAGGGGAAAACCATGAGAAATAAAAAACAAAAAAGGTGAAAATAGTATGCTTGAGTCTGCATTCAGACTCTGGTTCTGAGTTCTTTCTCTGGATGTGGTCAGCATTTTCCATCATGAGTCTTTTGGAATTGTCTTGGATCATTGTATCGCTTAGAAGAGCTAAGTCTATCATAGTTAATCATCACACAATATTGCTATTGCTGATGCCTGGGAGCATTCATTGCAACTGCATCTGGTTCTGCTCACTTCACTCAGTAAATCTTTTCAGGTTTTTCTGAAATCCCCCTGCTCTTCGTTTCTTATTGAACAATAGTATTTCATTACATTCATATACCACAACTTGTTCAGTCATTCCCCAGCTGATGGGCATTCCCTCAGTTTCCAATTCTTGGCTGCCACAAAAAGAGCTGCTATAAATATTTTTGTACATGTGGGTCCTTCCTCCTTTTTTAATGATAGCTTTCAGATAAAGACCTAGTAGTGGTATTGACGGATTAAAAAAAGAAATTATTGCTATCGTTTTGTTTTGACATCACCTAAATTATTCTGTTTCTCTCCCTTCCCTGTATCTCTCCCTCTCCATTCCCAGAGATCCATCCCATATAACAAAGATGTTTTATGTTTGCTTGTTTGTTTTTAGTTCAAAATGCCAGAGGCTGTTTTATAGCTCTTTCAGAAGAGCAGCAACCCTTGCCTTAGGACCAGCAACAATCCTTCTTCCCTCCCTACCCCTCACCCCATAACCATCTTCTTCTTTTTTTTTCCTTTGCAGAATGACTGGTGTGTCTTTTTCCAGTGTCTTGTCTAGAAGAGTTTTCTGTCCCCACTAGGACAGTCTTTGTTCCAAGTGCCAAGCACATTAGGACACAGAGCGAGGTCATCCCAGTTGCCTAAAGCTCTTGGGCTTAATCTTTTGATTGAACTTCCTGATCACTGGGCTTTGGTCTCCATGGGTAACCTCACTCTATTTCATGGTGGGCATCCCATGTGCCTCCCAAGTTTAATCTCTTAAGGCTACCTTTATTTGGATAAAGCAAACTGGCCATTGGGCATATAAGCATTATTCACCCGATATGAATGAATGAGTGCATTTAGAAAGTGCTTACTAGGCATCAAATAGTGCTGGGTATACAGACACAAAGCAAAGACAGTCCCATTGCTTAAGCAACTTATATTCAAATGGAGAGAAACAGCACAAAGGAAAATGTTGTCCAGAAGGGGTCACTTTGATCCAGAAAGTTACAGGGCAAATCAGGCCAGAGGGGAGTCAATTGGCACATTCCAGAATTGGAATGTAGGGGAAGTGAGTGTGGATGAACACAAGTCCACTACTGAGGCTTTGGAAGGGATGTCCAGAGAGCAGCAAGTTGAGCAAGGAGTGAAGCACAAACAGAGTTCTCCTAAAACAGTGGCCCAGAAAGGGGTCCAGTAAAGCCTTCACCGATGAAGACAACAGAAGCTCAATAGCTAAAAAGTAGCTTTGAGTATCATGGCTGGATGAGCGGGTAGGATTAAGGAGAGAGGAAAGGAACAGAGACAAAGCCAACCATAGGGGGCAAAGCCATCCTCCTTCCTACCTGCCTAGTCACACTCTTGGATTTTTATGTGTCTGTGCAGTAAAAGGGCTTTGAGATCCCATTAAGATCAGAATTCACACACATACAAAAATCAACATTCAGAATTATTGCCAATGTACCCATATTGGTTGCAGAGAATCAGGAGATAGAAAAATTCTAGGAAAAACTTAGCATTGTACGCAATTACAGACACATTGTGCAATGACTGACTTTGATAGACTTGGCTCCTCTCAGCAATACAAGATTCTAAGACAACTCCGAAAGACTCATGTTGGAAAAAGCTATGCACATCCAGAGAAAGATTACAGAACCTGAATGCAGACTGAAACAAGCTATTTTCTCTCTCTTTTCTTTTTTGTTTTGTTTCTTCTTTCTTGTGGGTCATTCCATTGGTTATAATTCTTCTTTAGAAAATGACTAAAGTGAAAGTATGTTTAATGTGAAGATGTATGTAGAACCTATATTGGATTGCATGCCATCTTTCGGGGGGAGGAGAGAGGAGAGGGAGAAGGAGAAAATTTGGAACTCAAAAGCTTGTGGAACTGAATGTTGTAAACTAAAAATAAATAAATTTATTTTAAAAAACAACTTACTAAATCCCTACAAATTAAAATACTGTATTCTTGATACTTAGTGATTTAGGTACAAAGGGGAGCATAAGGGAGGATAGTGAAAAACATGGGAAAATGTGGTTTAGGAATAAGGAATGAGAGAGATCAAAGGCTTGTAAACTGCATGGAAGCTTCACACTTGTACATCAACTAAATTTCTTCATGAAATTGTTTATCTTTGTCAATGTCCTTTCCCCTATTTCCCATTTTTCAGTGTAACTAATTTCTTTAAATAAGTCAGGCTGGAGTTTTAATTGCATTCTATAGCTTTCTCATTTTTATTCTTTTAGTTTTAGATTCATTCTGATCTTGTCTAAGAATTCTATTCTGGGCTATATACATACAGCTGATTTGTGAATGATTTCCCCATCAGTAATGTGTCATTTCCTGTCCATGAACGTAATTGATTTCCTTTTTCTGAAATGTTGTTTGGTGCTCTGATGTTTCATACCTGCCAATTCTTTTCAATTCTATGGCAAAAAGATCAAAAGAGGCTAGAAATTACCTTGTCAGCAAAAAATGTATTCTCCTGGCCAAGCAGACAAACCAAATATGTCAGCCAAGGGGAAGATGTTGTTAATAAATAGTCTAATTTGTAAAAATTTTACAGAGAAGAATGGTGGAAGAGCATTGGTAGTATTATTTTATAAAACAAGAGGAGGGAATAATGTCTAAAGCAAAGCTCGATGAAGGGCCCAACTAAGCAAAGTCACTTCAAGGGAATTCAAGGCTGAAACTGGAAGGATAACAAATGACAAAAAATGCAAAAGATCTATAAAGATTAAAACAAACAAACTCTTTTCACTATTAAGGTCAAGCATTTGTACTCTAATGTTATGATTCTGAACTTGCTGCCAAAGGAAGTGGAAATGGCCCTAAAGAAAACAAACATGGAAAAAGCAGCCGGATTAGACCAAGTGAACACACTTGGGGGGGGGGGGTCATTAGAGGATTGAATTTTAAAGTATATGAAAGTGGAGAAGATACAAAAATAAATGGAAGAAATTTCAGACTCATTTATATATTCTATAATATCTGTTATATGTGTCTATACATATGTATGTATACATACACACACATAACCTATATTCTCCAAGTAAGGAAATTGAAAGAATATAAATATCTACTATTCCACACATCTACTTTCCTAAAATTTTTATGAGAAAATCTTCACATGTGAGGAGGACAGTATCTTTTTAGAGTCAGGAAGGAATGTTAAAAAAATTTTTTTTTTTATAGTACTAGGATGTAAGCTTATCCTCTCATTAATGGCATCCTTAGCAGTAGAAAGGACAACAGGTATCCTATTCCCACATGACTTTGATCTGCTTGACCAGGTATCTATTTTGCAAAAGTTTTTTGGTTCATGTTAGAGCTTATGATGGTATGAAAATATCTAATAAAATTTTGCTTGTAAGTTTAAAAGATTAAAATAAAATAAATAAAAGCACAGAAATTTTTTGTATCTTGTTTTTATATCACCTATATTTTCCAATATGTCCTGTCCCTCCCCTCCCAGAAAGCCATTTGTTATAACAAAGGAAAAAAAAAAGATTTATTTTTTTTGTTTTTTGGAGGGTAATTGGGGTTGTGACTTGTCCAAGGTCACATGGCTAGTGTGTCAAGTGTCTGAAGCCGGATTTGAACTCAAGTCCTCCTGACTCCAGGGCCAGTGCTCTATTCACTGTGCCACCTAGCCACCCCAAAAAAAGATTTAAAAAAAATTTCAGCAAAGGGGCGGCTAGGTGGCACAACGAATAGAGCACTGGTCCTGGAGTCAGGAGGACCTGAGTTCAAATCCAGCCTCAGACACTTGACACACTTACTGGCCATGTGACCTTGGGCAAGTCACTTAACCCCAATTGCCCTGCCCTCCACCCTCCAAAAAGAAAAAAAAAAGTTCAGCAAATTCAACCATCATGTGAACCAAGCATACCAAGGTGTACAGGGTTCTTTGACAATAGCCTCTCATCTCTGCAAAAAAGGGAGAAATTTTTATGTCTTTTCTTTGGTATGATTTGATTATTATAATTTTGTAGCATTCAATTTCAGGAGCTTAGCTATTATTTTTTCCATTTTCTATTTTCCTGGTTCTACTTATTTCACTTTGCTTCAGTTCAAACATCTTCCCATGCTTCTCTGTATTTATCATGTTTATATTTTCTCATAGCACAATCATAATATGTATTATATTAGTGTATTACAATTTGTTTAACTATTAAAAAACCAAGAGGTATCTACTTTATTTTCAGGTCTTTGCCAGAGCAAAAAATTGCTAAACGCTGCTATAAATATTTTTGTGTATATGGAGCTTTTTTTTTTTTTTAATAATTGACCTCCTTGAGGTATATGCATAGGAGTAAGTAAAAGGAAATAGATGTTTTAAATCACTTTCTTTGTATAATTCCATATTACTTTCCAGAATGGTTGGACCAATTCACAGTTCCACAAATAGTGTATCAGCATGCCTGCCTTTCCACTCTCACTTTATTTATTTATTTATTTATTTATTAAGCAATTGGGATTAAGTAACTTGCTCAAGGTTACCGGTCCGAGCCCGGGATTCGATCTCCAGGTCGTCCCAACACTGGAACCGGTGCTCTTACTCGCTGAGCCACCTCCTGGCCGCCCCATCCACTCTCACTTTAACACTGATTATTCTCATCTTTGCTAATTTGCTGAATGTGAGGTGAAGCCTCAAAGTTGTTCAGATTTGCATTTCTCTTAAACCAAATCTTTCATTGGGTTGTTAATGGTTTGCAATTCTTTTGAGAACTGTTTATTTCTATCCTTTGATTAGTTATCCATTGCACAATTTTATTTTTTATATTTGTCATTTCTGTTTGTATTTTCTGAAGTTCAGGGTGCTGACTTTTCCCCCCCTAAGTGAATTACATATATTTGATTAAAGTAAGATTGTTAACCCCTTTTGAGTTGCTTTCCTTTAGAAAAACAGGCCTAAGAACCTGTGCTAGCACTCATTCTGGGTGTGCCAGGGTGCTTGCTGCTATACTGAGTCACCTTTATTTTAATTGTACAAAACCTTTTAAATATCATATAATTCCAATAATCTATCTCTTATGATCATCTTTATCTCTTGTTTGATTAATAATTCTCCCCCAAGTCATAAACGTGAAAGATACATGAGCTGATGCTCTTCTAATTTTTTTTTAATGCTATGACCTTTAATATTTAGGTCCTATTTACACTTTGAGCTTTTTTGCATTATATGGTATAAAATGGTAGTTCAAACTTAATTTCTACCATCTGCTTTCCAGTTTTACCAGAAATTCTTTTCAAATAGGAAGTTCTTTTACAAATATTCTATGTTCTTGGGCTTATCAAACACTGGGTTATTGAATTCATTTCCTTCTAGAGAGCATTCTTGATGAGGGTATTAGAAGGAAACAGAGAGGCTTTTGCAAGGGATGTTCCACAGTTGGCCATATCGTTAAGATAGCACAATTCACTGAAAAGGGTTGAGAATACAAGATCTCATAATGTTTATTCTTTGTTGACTAATTTTTTTTTAAAAGCATTTGATTCAACAGAGCAAAATGCTGCTTGAAAGGCTCTCTTCCAACAAGGTCATATGTCAAAATCATACAAGATATTTTGAAAGATGTTACAATGGAGATCATTTTGTTCAACAGCTCTCTTATTATTAACATCAATTGAAGCATAACACATATGGATGTATCCTTGCCAAAAGTGTCTGTGACTATCAAGGAGGAAGTCCAGCTTAAGGTCCAAGTGGAAGTAGAATCCCATCCCTGCCAATGGTGAGCAATTCTACTTGCTCCTGTTTGGGTAGTTAGGTGGCACAGTGGTTAGAGTGCTGGGTCTGGACTCAGGAATTCTTGGGTTCAAATTTGGCCTTAGATACTTACTGGCTGTGTGATCCTGAACAAGTCACTTAACCTTGTTTGCCTCAGTTTCCTCATCTGTAAAATGAGCCAGAGAAAGAAATGACAATACTCCAGTATTTTTGCCAAGAAAACCCCAAACAGGGTCATGAAGAGTTGAACATGACTGAAATGTCTGAACAAGAACAAATCATGTGGATTACATCAAGCCCTAGAGCACTGTAAAGCCTTCTAAATAAGAACTATAATTATGCAATCGAGCCTGTCCGTGTGTACATTTATCTGGGACAGACACTGTAAATGGATAATGATGTTGGCCCAGAACTGAGCATTTGGAAGAGAGCAGGATGAACTGCCTTTAGGAAATTACAGTGATTTAATGATTCAACCTTCTCCCTAGAACAAAAAGACATCCTTTTAATTCCACTATTCTTCTGGATATTGTACAAGTGAGTTATGGAATTCCAAAGTCTCTGAATAATTTAAATGGAAGATCACCGATAGGGCAATAGAAATGCACAAAATGGGTGGATATGAGCCGTCTGCAACATATTATAACTATAATCTTGGGGTCTAAGGCTCCCCAGGAGGGACAAGGATAAAGGGTTATAGAGGGGCCTGGGTAATCTAGGAAATGTTTCCCAGAGGCTTTGAGTTTCCATTTCCTTAGTCCTTAGAGGAACATCAGCCCAAAGACTTCATGGTCTTGGGGTCTGGACAGGAAAAAGAGGAAATGGCAAAATGAATGCCATACTGGATTCCTCACAAGCAGCTCTATGTTGCCTTAAGCAGGCATGAGAAGGGCAAAGCAGAGGGATAACCAAGATGGCATGGAATGAGAGCAGCTCAAAAGTGGAGCTGGATTGAAGAGAGTTGAGCCCAGCAAGGAAGTGTGGACCAGGCTGGAACAAAAATAGTGACTGTTGTTGGGGTACGATCAGGCGGAACCACACTTGTAGTTTCTTTCCTCACTGTTTTCTCAGAGTATTTGCTAAGAACCTTCCACTAGTTTTAAAACTTACTCAACTATTTCTTTTTGTTCTTCCTTTCAGCCTGGCTGGGAGGAAGGGTGAAGGGAAAGGGGAACCAACCCAAGTTGCAATTGTCTTGCAGTTTGTTGGTTGAAAACTCCTTTTACTGACATTTGAGTTTTCTATGTTATCTGATCATGTTAGCAAATCACATGGTCATTAACAGTGAATTGTTGAATCCTATGAGTTGGGAGGAGTGATTGACGTGAATCCAGCCCTTGGTAAATGGGACTTCAGGAATTGGAGAGAGGGAAAAACATTGCATTTTTGGTAATTTGGGGTATATTCTAGACCATACCACTAGATTTCCATCAAACTGGGCAAGAGCATATATGGTAGAGAGCTGGGGGAGGGAAGAGTACACAACCCATAAGTAGCTGGTGCCCAAAATGGTTCTGTAGCAATAAATTACACCCCTCCCCCCAAGCTGGTTACATCATTGACAGATCACATGACAGCCTAATGCTTCCGGCGGGCTGCTGCACACAGTTGAAAATGTCTGGGTTGCTGAGTGTAGTGCTCATGCTCTGGCTTCTTCTTTGAGACCCAGGCTCCTACATCTATCTCTTAATATTCCTAGGGGTAACTCTGAGGGGTTGGGGTATCTATTCTCTACCACCATCAACTCAAGCTCCCATGATGTTCCCCCAGTGTTGGGAGCCTGTGACTCGTACCGCAGGTCCATTTAACTACTTAACATCAATTAGCTTTCTCAAAGGAATATTTACTTTAGAGATATAGCAGAAACAAAGTAGGAACATTACCTCCCCCTCCATTCCCCGCCCCCTCCACACACACACACACACACACACACACACACACACACACACATTGAGGCTATTCTCTCTTTTCAGAGTACTTCCTGAGGACACTTTCTAGTAGTTTTAAACCTTAATCATTCCTTTTCAGTCTCTGGGAGAGTAGACTCCTAGTTCCTATGGGTTCCATCAAACTCATGTTCAGATGCTACATGACTATCGGATGTCTCTGTTTCTGTTGGCCTAGGGACACAAAAGTCACACCCAAATATCACTCCCCACTCCTCAGGGCACAAATGTAGCATTGACTGCAGCTCTCTCCTGATGACTATTTGAACTCACTAGGTTTTCAGGCTCCATTCCCTTTATTTTTAATGGAAAAGATCAAATAAAAAGACTAAAGACACAGGTCCATTTCTCAGGAGTCACATGGCTTCAGAGGGGAGAAGTCTCTAAGGTTTCTTTCCTTACTACATGGTTTCTCACCAGATGCTGTCATCAAAAGTGTCACAAAGAGGAACTGAGGCAATAGAGGAGGTGACTAATGCGAACAGGAAGTAAAATCTTGCATAAGATTTATAAACATTTAACAATTTTTTAACTTTTTTATATTTAGCAAAGTAGAACAGGACAATTACCCCCAAAATTTATTTCTTTTTCTGAATTCCTATAACATTTCTCTCTCTCTCTCTCTTTCTCTCTCTCTCTTTCTCTGTCTGTCTGTCTGTCTCTCTCTCTCTCTGTCTCTGTTTCTCTCTCTGTCTCTGTCTCTCTCTCT
>NW_027186428.1:1461125-1463474 GCF_028583685.1 Petaurus breviceps papuanus | reverse complement strand
TCTCTCTCTCTGTCTCTGTTTCTCTCTCTGTCTCTGTCTCTCTCTCTCTCCCCACCCCCCTTCCCACCACCAAGGCCAATTTACCCACACTGCTGATTTTTGCCCCTGACCTGAGAGGGCTGATGAAGAAAGAGCCCTGCTCTGAGAGTTCTAGGTATAACTAGTACTGTCACTCACAGCCCCTATCTGTGTAATTATTATTAATCAGCACTAGACATAATCAACTTTTACCAAAAGTATATATTGATATGGAAAAATAAGAACAACTGATACAAGCATTCTCCCCCAAGAATCTACCAGAGGGTACACTCTCCTATGAATATACACAGGATCCATGTGAAGACTTGGCTGAAACTTAGAATCCAATGGTAGTGTCCCCTTTATTGCTAATTCCTTCCTTTTAGAATTATTTTCCATTTTGCATGATATCTTTGTCTCACTTGAATGTGAATTCCATGAAAGCAGGAACCTAGTTTCACTTTTGTTTTTACCTTCAAAACTTAGCATAGTGTGTGTGTGTGTGTGTGTGTGTGTGTGTGTGTGTGTCGGGGGCACATATTAAGTTCATAAATGCTTTTTGAGTAAATGACTGATAGACGTGTAGAGAACATAAGTGACATAGTAGTGATCACTCATACATATGACACTGAAAGTCTTTTTCTGAAATCTCAATGAGCATTTTTCTCTGGTAGAAGGGGTCATGCTCCCTGAAACTACCTCTCTCTTTGTGTCTTTCTGAATCTATTTTTCCTTGACATGTTTCCATTCAGCTCCCAGTTGAATGGGTCACCTCCCATGGGTCTGGTTTCTCTGATCACAAATGGATGCACTGTCTTCTATTGGTCCAGTTTCTATGATGACATGGTCAATGGGGAAAGAATGGAGGGGAGAACAAGAGAGGGTGTGAGAGAGAAAATAGACTATCTCCTTCCCCAAGAGTGATTCTCTCTCAGGAGCCTGGGCAAAGCTCTGGAATCTTTAATTCCTGAACTTGGAGTCTTCCACCCTTGACCACTTGCCATTTTTAGACATAGGTTCAGAGGCATGCCTAATTCTTTTAGTCAATCACTAGATACTTCCTGCATGGAGTCATCTGCCTTTATCCAGTGGTCAAAAACCTATAATCCTCTCAGATTGATTAGTGACTTATTCATACATTATGGTGAGGTTTGTGGGAAAATTCCTTAATACCTAGATTATACTTTTGGCTGATTGATTGATTCCACTGATATATATGGGTCTTCTCTGATTACATAAATAGGGATTGGTGGTAGCGGTGGTATAGAATTCCTATATTTCAATCTGGATAATCATTTAAATCTTTGCTAATTCTGTTTTCTCACTTGAATGCTAGCAGTGAGACTAGAAACTGAGGGAAGAAAAACCTCAGGAGGGAAGAGGATTTAAAGTAGTGGTTTGTCCTTATACAACCCAAGTCAGCACTATCAGAGTGAGCTCTGACTGAGGCTCAAGCAGCTGCACATTAAGAGTGATGATCATTTATTTGAGGGAGAAAGGGCACAATCCCTGTACCCCCTGGTACATGCATGAGTCCCATGCTGAATAAACCATGAGGTGTCTGCCATCTTTTCCCTTTGCCCTATAAGCCTGTATTGGGCATAAAAAGTCAGCAGGGGATGGTGGGGTCATTGCATAAGCATGCTCCATTGGTCTTGGATCAGACATCGACAGGCAGCTCAGTAGTACATGCTTGCTAGAGCTACCTGGGGATTCTGCTAGTTCTGCTCATTTACTCCCTGGGTGACCTTGGAACCATAAAAGCCCTTCCCTGGGCTTCAATTTCCTCCTCTGTTTTTTTTTTTTTTTAATATGGGGTTGTGCTAAATGATCTCCATACCCCTTATAGTTCAAAGTAGTCTGGTCCTATGGTCTTGTCTCTGGAAGGGAAAAGGAAGAACAAATAGTCCTGTGCTTTTAAAGAACCTCCCCATCCCCCCTAGCCCCACCTCTGCCCTACACAGAAATTGCCCATCAGAGTCAGAGAGCAGCAGCTGGGATACTAATTACTCCATCCTTTGGGAGGCTGTTAGATTTTAAAATCCTGGAGCCACTGGCCTTAGGAACATCCCAAGTTACAGGTTTCCTGAGAGGGCTCTTCCTGGTGGCCCTGGGCCCAGGGGAAGGCCCTGTCCTCTGCGCTGCACCAACACTAGAGTACCAGACACCAGTTCTCTCTCTCTGTCTGACCCTCTGTTTCTTTTGGTCTCTTTCTTTCTGTCTCTGTCTCCCTGGGTCTCTCTCCCCCCCTCTACTTCCCTTGTTTTCCTTGTCTCCTACTTTCATTCTCTCTCTCTCTCTCTCTCTCTCTCTCTCTCTCTCTCTCTCTCT
>NW_027186428.1:1450275-1461025 GCF_028583685.1 Petaurus breviceps papuanus | reverse complement strand
TCTCTCTCTCTCTCTGTCCTCCTCCTTCTCCTCCTCCTCCTTTCTGGCTCTTACTATCTCTCAGTGCTGAGGGGCCTGTTAAGACACAGTTAGGAAGCTGAATTAATAGAGGATTTATTTTTGGCCTTTTTATTTCACCCAATTGCTTTTATAGCTTGAATTTCAAGCAAGGGAGTGCTAAGAGAACAAACAGTTCCAGACTGAACAAAAGCCATCTGAGGAAGGGCTGAAGAGGTCATCTGGTCCATCCCCCTGCCTTTGGGCAGACTGAGGAGGCTCTTTCCTTATAGACCTAAAAAAGGAGATTCCTCACACTCCTTGGCCTGCCCACTGTCCTTGAACCAGCTCAACAGCTCTCAATCCATGTAGCTCAATGCCTCGTACTATCGCCTCAACCTATTTCCTCTTGTTCTGTCCTCAAGGAAGATGGAAAGTAAATGAACCTGTTTTAATTCAAATCAATAGTTATTATATGTCCCCTGCTTGAATATTATAGAATCATAGATTTGGAGATGGTAGGGGCCTGAGGGGACTTCTAGTCCTTGAATTATTGAGTTTAAAGTGATTTGTGGAGCAGCTAGGTGGTGCCATAGTGCACAGAGTCCTGGGCCTGGAGTCAGGAAGACTCATCTTCCTGAGTTCAAATTCAGCCAGAGACACTTATTAGCTAGGTGACCCTGGGCAAGTCACTTAACTTTGTCTCAATTTCTTCATCTGTGAAATGAGCTGGAGAAGGAAAAGGCAAACCACTCTAGTATGTCTGAGAAGAAAACCCCAAATGTGTCACAAAGAGTCAAACATGACTGAAACAATTCAACAACAATACAAGTGACTTGCCCAAGGTCACACAAATAAGCAAGCATAAGAGGCAGGCTTTCCTGACTCGGAGCCATGAGAAATAGTTCCTACCTCCAACTTTTTTTTTCTTTCATTTTTCAAATGCTTTATTAAATTCTGATTTACATCATTCATTTCCACCAGATTTTGAGTTACAAAATTTCTCCCCATTTTTCCCCTACCCACTGCCCCAAAATAGCAGTCCCACAGGATATCTCCTCCTCCAATCTGCTCTCTCCCCTATTTTCTCCCATACCTCTTTCGACTTTTCAAGTAGGGCATGGTGGATCTCTATGCCCCAGTGCCTGTATATCTTATTTCCTAATTATATGTAAAATAGTATTAATAATAGTATATATATATAAACATTTGATTTTAAAACTTTGAATTCCAGATTCATTCCCTTCCTCCCTTACTGGGAAGATAAGCAGTTCAGTATAGGTTGTACACGTGTAGCTAATGCAAAACATTACCATAGTAGATATATTGTAAAAGACTGACAGTATTTCCCTCCCTCCTAGCCCACCTCCCACTTGTTCTATTCTCTACTTTGATCCCATCCCTTTTCAAAAATGGGTGCTTCCAACTTCCCTCCCCCCCAGTCTGCCCTCCCTTCCATCATCCCCCCTCTCATCCCCTTCCCCCCTACTCTCCTGTAGGGTAAGATACCCTATTTAGTGTGTATTTCATTCCCACCCCGAGCCAAATTCAATGAGAATAAAGTTGACCCATTCCCTTTTGCCTTCCTATTCTTCCCCTCCGTTGTAACCATTTTCCCTTGCCTCTTCTATATGAGATAGTTTACCCCATTCTGTTTCTCCCCATCTCCTCTTATTATATTCCTATCTCGCCTCTTAACTTCACCTTTTAAGTATCATCCCTTTCTATTCAATTGGTCCTGTGCCCTGTATCTATGTATACCTGTAAACATATATACACACATTCACATATGTATTCATATGCCCATATACCCTCATATATAGACATATATATGTATATATATATATATAGCATATATATTTCTATTCCCTTCAACTATTTTCATACTGAGAAAAGTTTCATCAGTTACAATTATTGTTTTTCCATGTAGGAATGTTAATAGTTCAACTTTGATAAGTTCCTTATGATTCCTTTTCCCTGTTTACCTTCTCATGCTTCTCTTGCTTCTTGTATCTGAATGTCAAATTTTCTATTCAAGTCTGGTTTTTTCATTAAGAATGCTTGAAAGTCCTCTATTCCACTGAATGACCACATTTTCCCCTGAAACATGATATTCAATTTTGCTGGGTAGGTGATTCTTGGTTTTAATCCCAGCTCCTTTGACCTCTGGAATATCACATTCTAAGCCCTTCAGTCCCTCAGTGTAGAAGCTGCCAGATCATGGGTTATCCTGATTGTGTTTCCACAATATTCAAATTGTTTCTTCCTGGCTGCTTGTAATATTCTTTCCTTGATCTGGGAATTTCAGAACCTGGCTATAATATTCCTAGGAGTTTTCTTTTTGGGATCTTTTTCAGCAGGTTATTGGTGGATTCTTTCAACCTCTATTTTGCCCTCTGGTTCTAAAACATCAGGGTAGTTTTCCTTGAGAATTTCTTGGAGGATGATTTCTAGGTTCTTTTTTTGATCATGGCTTTCAGGTAGTCCAATAATTTTTAAATTATCTCTCCTGGATCTATTTTCCTGGTCAGTGGTTTTTCCCATGAGACATTTCACATTGCCTT
Source organism: Petaurus breviceps papuanus (assembly GCF_028583685.1). Lineage (NCBI taxonomy): Eukaryota > Metazoa > Chordata > Mammalia > Diprotodontia > Petauridae > Petaurus > Petaurus breviceps. The sequence goes on along the minus strand of NW_027186428.1, from coordinate 1,458,464 downwards.
CTATTCTTTCATTTGTTTGGATCTGTTTAACAGCATCTTGATTTCTCATAAAGTCATTAGCTTCCATTTGCTCCAATCTAATTCTGAAGCAATGATTCTCCTCAGTGAGCTTTTGAGATTCTTTTTCCATCTGGCAAATTCGGCTTTTTAAGGCATTCTTCTCCTCATTGCCTTTTTGAGCCTCTTTTGCCATTTGAGTTAGTCTATTTTTTAAGGTGTGATTTTCCTCAGTCAGGCTATTGACTCTCATTTCATAATTTTCTTGCATTGTTCTCATTTCTCTTCCCAATTTTCCCTCTACTTCTCTTATCTGTTTCTTAAGGTCCTCTATGGCCTGTAACCAGCTCATATTTTCCTTTGATGTTTTTAGTGCAGGAGTCCTGACTTCACTGTCTTCCTCCTGTCCCATGCTTTGATCCTTTTTGTCCCCCAAATAGGAGGCTAATGTTGGGTTCTTCTGTTTTCTTTGTTTCCTTTCCCTGGGCATGTTGCCACTCAATTACTTGACTTTTAGGCTTTTTGCCACAGTAGGACTCTGCTACCAGACAGGGTATCTTTTGTCCCAAATGCTGGGGTTTTCTCAGCTGCTGGAGGTATTAGTTGGGAGCCCTTGCTGAAGCCTCTACATGCTCTGGCAAGCTGTACACACACCCCAGGACCTCCACCCCAGACTGCAATCCAGATCCAAGCAGGTTAAAGCAAGAGTGATTATCCTTCAGACTGGTCACTTGGTTCCCCTACACTCTGCAGGCCAGGAACTGAAGCTGCCATGTGGGGGCAGTTGCATAGCCATGGCAGCTTCTCACCCCAGGGGCAAAAGCTGATGCACTCCCAACTACCTCTCACTTTGTCCTTTGCATCTATGTGTTGATAATTCTGAAGACAGCCACAGCTGCTGGTGATCTGGAGTCCTTCTGGCCGCCCCTGGGGCTAAAACCTCTAGCTCACCAGGGGCCTGGGCTCGGCTCCCAGAGTGCTGCTCTGGCCGATTCCTGCTGGCCTGCTGGGCTGTCCTCAGCAGGAGGTTAGCTTCTCTGTGTCATTTTATGGGTTCTGCAGCTCCAAAGTTTGTTCAGCATCCCCTTTTACTTGAATTGGGGAAGGTGGAAGCTGGAGCCATGAAGAGGTCCTGCTTCTACTCTGCTATCTTGACTCTGCCCCCCTACCTCCAACTGCTAATCTGCTGGAGGATAGGAAACACTAAAGCTACTATAAAAGATAGGTGGTGCAGTGGCTGGAGAACTGAATGTAGAGTCAGGAAAACCTGAGTTCAGATCCAGCCTCAGACACTAGCTATGTGACCCTGGAAATGTCACCTCATCACTGTGAGCCTCAGTTTCTTCAGATGTAAAATGGGACTAATGACAGCACCTGCCTCACAGGGCTGTTGGGAGGATCAAATGGGAAATTTTTGTAAGACACTTCCCCAACCTTAAAGCGTTATATGAATGCTGGCTATTATTAAGACAAAGGATCAGTTCTAAGCATGCAAGAGAGACATAAACAAGGGCTAGGTGAGACCTGACAGAGGAAAAGGTCATTAACTGGAGGTTGTCAATGGTGATCAGGGAAGGCTTCCTGAAGGAGGTGACATTTCACATGGATAGGAATTCAAGAGGCAGAGCTGGAGGAAGGAGGGCATTTAAGGCACAGGGCAAGTGAGCAAAGGCAAGAAGGTGGAAAAGTCCAGGTTAGATAGAGAATAGTGTAGTTTGACTGAAGTAAAAGAGTACATGAAAGAGATAAGGATGGATAGGGTGGTACCAGATTGTGGAAAATCTTTAATAGTGGCCTGAGAAATCTGAATTTTACTAAGCAGGAAATACAGAACCACCAGAGGTTTTGCACATCGGTCCTCTTCAGCGGCTCTCTATTGACGTGACAATGTAGAAAGAAGATGCCTTGTATACAGCAGACTTAATAAACACTTGCTGAATGGAAAACAGTGGACATTTGAAATCTGCCAGAATACACAGACCCCACTCAATCGTCAAAGTTTCATAGACCTGTTTCTTGTCTCAATCACAACATAGGGTCATAGTTATCAAATCTCAGGACTCTAAGAATTTTGGTCTTGTCTGACCCTAGTTTCAGGAGTTAAAGGGAACTCCTAGTATGGGAACTCCCTTCCCCAATGAAGACAGATCAAGAATTTCTCTCTAACTTCTATTCTTAGAGAGTTGCTTGAGGATACTGAGAGGATAAGTGACTTACCCACTGTCACATGGCTAGTATATGCCAGAGGCAGGACATGAATCCAGTGTTTCTGCCTCTGAGGTCTCTATTCATTCTGCCACACTGCCTCTCAAAAGGAGTATAGGCTCCAGAATTGGAAGGGTCCTTAGAGCTCACCTAGTCTAATGCCCTCACTTTACACTTAGGTCAAGAAAGGGAAAACTACCTGCCCAGGTTTGTACATGTAAATAGTAACAGAACCAGAACTTGAACCCAAATTCCCCAGTTCCAAATCCATGGTTCTCCCTCAGACGCTGTGATGTCTGTAATGATTTGCTTCAATATAGACCCTGGAATGTCAGAGCTGGAAGGCCCTTTCCCAGCGTTTGGCCTCCATTTGTTCAGTCCCCTCTCTCAACAGAACTACAGGAGGAAAATATCATCACTCTAAGACTTGCCTCCTTTTCAGGCTTGCCTGCCTGACGTGGAGGTGAGGAGTGGGGAGCAGAGATTTCAGCAGCTCCTAGCGGAAGAGAGAATAGAGAACTCCCGTGTATTCAGAGCAAGAACAACCTCTGTCCTCAAGGTCCTCATTTTTTTTTTTAAACCAGACCTGCAATTCCATTGGCATGGGTAATTCCAAAGGTGGAAACTCCCTTTACCAATGCAGATAGCCAAGTACATCTTACAGTCTTAGAGAATTGCCTGGGACATTTAGAGAGTAAATGATCTGATAAACATAAACATAAACATTAGGTGTCAGAGGCAAGACTAAAACCTGGGTGATCCTGACTCCAAAGCCTTCTATCCACAACACAACATTGTCTCTCAGGGGGCTTAATATTCATGGTAACATCTCCCATATTTTTTTTGGAGGGGGGAAGGCAGGGCAATTGGGTTAAGTGACTTGCTCAAGGTCACACAGCTAGTAAATGTTATGTCTGAGGCTGGATTTGAATTCAGTTCCTCCTGACTCCAGGGCCGGTGCTCTATTCATTGCACCACCTAGCCGCCCCTACATCTCCCACTTTTATAGTGACTTAAAGCTTAAAAGCAGTTTTCCTGACAATCCTGTAAAGTGAGTATTCTCCATATTAGCACTCCCATTTTACCGATGGGGAAACCAAAGCACAGATGCAAAGTGAATCATTCCTAAGCAGCACATGGTAAATGTCAGAGTTGAGCCTCAAACAGAAATGTCTGGGTTCCAAGTTGTTGGGTGCATTCAGTCGTGCCAGTGTTCCTCCTGGAAATGACCGCAGAGCCTGACTTAGCAAAGGGGTTAGATGGGTGGGTGTGTAGAATCAGGAGCAGCAGAGGTGGGAGAAAACCAGCCCAACAGCTGCTGGATCCTTCGACCAGCCCGTGCTTCGGACAGGCAGCCCAGAGAGCAGAGGGAGGCCACATATGGAAAGATCACAGGGTAGGAGACACAGACTCTAACTTCGATAGTTGTCTATGAGTGGCCTGGAAAGGGCCATAACTAGGGATGGCTGAACTTGGGAGAAGCAACCTCAGCTGGGATCAGGGGGAAGCCAAGGATGCTGCCCTGTGAAGGCAGCAAGACACCACGAGGTCATTAACGGGGAGGCTGACCCCTAACTCCCAGAGGCATCTGGTCATAGTCATGGTGGCCATCTCCAGTCATCCTGATCTATGTCTTGCCACCAGAATCAGGAAAGTGAGGCTGGTGACCTTACACAGCCCTCCCTCACTTAAATCCAATTCACTTGCAAGTCATGACATCACCTTCCTGAAGTCATGGTCCTCTTTGGAGACAATGGACAAGCAACAGTAACAACAACAATAACAATTTAAAATAGTTATTCTGTAGAACTAGGTGCTAAGGTGAGTCCTTTTCACATAGGACATCAAGAAGTCTGATTACCAGGAGCAGGAAAGCAGTGGTCATTGTTGTAACAGCTAGATACCTTGTGAGGGATGATGAAAGGGGGCATGACACCAACCCTACCCTTCGCCCATTCAATCTCTCCTCCCTATCAAAACAAACAAACAAAAGCAAACCACTCAGTTCTCCAAACATAGCATCAGAGCTGGAAGGCAGTTTAGGGATTAAGCAGTTCAACTCCCTTATTTTACAAAGAAAGAAACTGAGGATCCAGAGAGGGGGAAAGTCATCTTGGCCAAGATCAAAGATGACTCATTCAATTCTTCCTGAAATTGATCCTGAGATGAATGATCAGAGTGGATCCCGAGTCTCATAGACCCACCGAATGTTAGAGCTGGAAGAAATCTTAGGGATCACATCTGTGATCACACCCCTCCATTCCACTCATCCCTCCCTCCCACGCCCAACACAAACATTACAGGTAATAAAAGAAGGGCTCGAAGTGAGTATCAGAAAAGGACTAGAAACTCGTTCTCCCAATTCCCAATCCAGGCCTCTAGGCCAGGTTCTTGGAATATGACCATTTTACCTCCCTCCCCCAAGAGGGACAGTGGTAAGCTGGGTGAGTGGACCATAAATCTTTTCCAGCGCCCTCATCTGCCAAGATCAACCCTCTTCCCCTGCTGCTGGGGAAGTTTAAGCAGCTTGGGAAGGCACACTCTGAAGGATTCTGACTTCAAGATAAGACATGCCCAGCTCCAGGTTCTTTCTGGGGAGAGGTCCCTATGGGGAGAGAAAGACTCCAGGAAGAAGTCAATATGTAAAGGAGTTAGCACCTCAGTCAGGTTCCTGCTGACAGCTCACTATACTAGAGATTTCCATGAATTTCCCCTTGGGTAAAATGGGGACTCTCCCTCTAGGTTAATCTGGAGCCAAGATAACTTCTCCCTTCCCCCACAAGCTCTAGACAATTCACAGGGGCTCAGAGCATCTAGTTTTTCATCTCCACCAAGGAGGAGAATCTTATGTAAATGGATTTGTGCCTGAGATTATACAGATTTTACATTTTACAGGAAACAGAGGCCTAGAAGGAGTAAAGAACTTTCCCAAGGTCACCCCAGGCAGTAAGTGGCAAAGATAAGATTCAAATCTGGGTCCTCAGACTTTGGTGACCAGGTAAGGATGGGGTGGGAGAGGATGGGGACTCGGAGTGCAAGTTCAAGACAGTTGAAGGAATAATTCCTACTGGACAAAACCAGATGAATGAGACTTGGATATGAAACCCATTTTACCTTGATCTAGAAAAAAAACAAAGGGAAAAATGGGCTCATTGACCTCTATAATAACCAGAAAATGAATGATTTCCAGCCCCTGAAGTTACAAAATCTTTGGTGTGCCCTTGGAGAAGTGAGCCCCATTCTTTTTTTTTTCTTTTTGGAAGGCAATTGGGGTTAAGTAACTTGCCCAAGGTCACATGGTTAGTTTTTTTTTTTTTGTGTGTGTGTGTGTGTGTGTTAAGTGTCTGAGGCTGGATCTGAACTCAGGTCCTCCTGACTCCAGGGCCGGCGCTCTACTCACTGTACCACCTAGCCACCCCAGTGAGCCCCATTCTGGCTATACCTGCTTGTCAGTACTGTTCTCAATAAAATTCAAAGCAAGACACAATCTATAAGCTGAACAGGCCAGGCCAGGATCACTTCTGAAAACTACAATGAATAAAACTACTGGTTGATAAGAACTGGAACAAGGGAGTCACTGTTTGGCTATGTTCTGATAAACATTGAACAACTTTATGATACTAAAAATATTGTATACTCAATTAGATTAAATTAATCTCTTTATTTTACTTTTTTTTACATCCATATGCATAGTAAACTCTAGAATTTACTTCCCTTTATATTGAATAGAAGCATAAGAAAGTTTGCTGAAAGCCAAAAAAGACTGGGAACTTCTTGTAGTAGGGAGTATCTATCCCATAGATTATAGGATTGTAGTGGATATAGCACCAGACCTGAATCGAGGAAGACTGATCTTCCTGAGTTCAAATCTGGCCTCAGACACTTACTAGCTGTGTGACCCTGGGCACTGTTTGCCTCAGTTTCCTCATCTGTAAAATGAACTGGAGAAGGAAATGGCAAATCACACCAGTATCTCTGCCAAGAAAACCCCAAATGGGGTCACGAAGAGTCAGACATGACTGAATAACAAAGGGCAGGGCTTTACCTTCCAGTTTTGCTGAAATAGCTACTTAGGAGATTATAGATGGATAAATGATCAGATGCTGCTGCAAGCCCTGAGCTACAGGACAGAGTAAGTACACAGCCGTGAGTAGAAGCTGGGTGCTCAGTCGAAGTACTTTTGCACATGTGTGGGCAGGACCTGCCTTTCTTTTCAGTGCCTCGGACTGTGTTTTACTATAATGATTCAGAAATTTCTCATGGCTTGGACATCATCCCACTGAGATTCTAATCTCCTTCCCAACTTCACATGACATGAAAAGATTACTCATTCATAAGTAGGTGAAGTGGGCTTTAACTTCAAGCAAAATGAGATAAACATTGGCTTTAAAACTCCTCAGCAACGAGAAAACCATTCTTCCTATGGAGGCAAAAAAAAAATCTCCATTTCTTCACTCATTCTTCTGCACTTAGTGTTTTCTCAAATACACCCAAAAACGGAACTGGTAGGGAATCATCACCAAAAAGATTTTGGTCTCACAGACCATGGCAACTCCTTAGGGATTCTGTCTCAGCTCACCACATTCACTTCTCATTGGCTAGATCTGTTCTGAAACAACTTTCACTTGCCTCTTGCCATGTCCTAGATGGCAGCTAGTCAAAACCCTGGGCCTGCTAGCAAATGCTGCTGACTTCTCCCATAAGTCTCTAGCAGCACCTTTCTCAAATTCTCACTGGGGGATTGGTTCCCATGGTTCCAATGCTCATCTCTATTGTAAATGACTCAAAGACCTACTTGACTTGCCTCAACCTTTCTTTGGACCTCCAATCTCTAATCTCAACTGTCTATTAAATATCTCTAAGTAAGTGGATGTCCAATAGACATCTTAGATGCAGCATGACCAAAATTGAATGCATTCTCTTTCCCTCCAAACCCTCCCATTTTCCAAACTTTCCTAATACTGTTGAGGGTGTGACCATTCTTCTAGGCATCCAGGCTTGAAACCTAGGTGTCATCCTTGACCCCTCACTCTCTGCCTCTTGCCCCTATGGCCAATCTGTGCCCAAGTCTGCCAATGTTACCTTTGTGACATCTTTTGGATATTCCCCCTTCTCTTTTCTGACACTATCACCATCCCAGTGCCATCCCTCATCACCTCTTAGCAGGACAATTGTCACCACCTGCTGGTTGGTTTCCCTGCCCTAAGTCTCTCCCCATTCCAGTTTTTTCTCCATTGAGCTGTCAAAGTGATTTTCCCAAAACTCTGGTCTATGTCACTCCCCACCCCCTTTCAATAAACCATATTGGCTCCTTAGTGCCTCCAGCACTAACTACAAAATCCTATGTTTGGCACTCAAAGCCCTTTATAACCTGGCCTTCCTCAACCTTTTCAGTCTTCTTTATACCTTAACCCCACCTCCATGTAACCTTTGATTTAGTGACTTGGCCTCCTTGCTGCCTTTTGAACAAAACCCTCCCTTTCCAGGCTGCTGGGCATTTTTACTGGCTGTTCCTCATGACTGGAATGCCTTTTCTCCTCATCTTGTTTTGGTTTCTTTTTCTTTCTTCAAGTCCCAGCTAAAGTCCTCCCTTCTACAGGAAGCCTTTCCTATCCCCCTTAATTCTAGGGCCTTTCCTCTGTTGGTTATTTTCAGTGAATCCTGTGCCTACCTTGTTTGTATATAATCATTTAAACTCTTTGGGAGCAGGGGTTTTGGGTTTTTTTTTTGCCTTTCTTTGAATCTCCAGGCACGTAGCAGACATTTAATAAATGCTTATTGACTGCTTGCTCCATTTCCCTCATTGCAAAGCTTTTGGACTAGCTAGACCCTCTGGAATGCTTTCCTCCTTTGTCTCCCCTGTTTAGAATTGTGAGCATCCTCCAAAACTCAGATCAAGTGCCCTCCCTTCTAAGGCTACCTTCGTGTGTGTGTACATATTATATATATATATATATATATATATATATATATATATATATATATAT
>NW_027186428.1:1297627-1450265 GCF_028583685.1 Petaurus breviceps papuanus | reverse complement strand
TATATATATATATATATATATATATATATATATATATATATATATATATATAAAATTTACATACACATATATATGTACAGGTTATCTCCCACATCAGAAAGTAAGCACTTTGTTGGCAGAGACTGTTTTTGCTTTTTCTTTGCATCTCAACGACTGTCATGGGAGGGAGATTAGACATAATTATGCTCTACTCAGGTGGGGTGAAGTAGTATTAATAAGTGGAAATCATAAGCAGACAAGTTTTGACACAATATAAGCAAATTTTTCCTGACTACTAGAGTTGTCCAATAATGGAACCAGCTGAGTTTGGGACTCAAATACCCACCACTGCAAGAGTTAGAGCAGCAGTTTCCCCACACACACCTCCTCCCCAAAATTCTGTAGAGGAGATCCCTACATGGAGAGAGGGATTGAACAAGAGTCTCCCCCAGCACTAAGAGGCTGTGATGAGAAATATCTTGAGATTGCTTTCTGTCACTGGGATGTTCTGCTAAGATTGTTTGTGTCTTTAAACCTTTCATAGACTTTTACATGCTTGGAAGAAACCTACTTGGTACAATGTCTAATCCCCTATTACCAAAGGCCCTATTGCCATCGATTTTTTTGTTTGTTGCTCTTCAGACTTGGGCTTCATACATTAGCATAAAGATATCAAGTTTCTTGGCTCCCTCCCCCCTTTTTACTGTTTTCTTTTATATACAACTCAATGATTTTTGAAAACCTTTTTTAAGGCTGAGGAAAGGGAAGAACATAAATTCTTAAAGTCAGGATTATTAGTATGGTGCCTTGGAAAGAGTCCTGAATAAGAATCAGGTCCCAAGTCCTTGCTGTCTCTCTAGGCTGTATGACCTTGGGTAAGGAACATGACAACTCTGCTTTTTTTCCTCTGTAAATTGAGACTTAAAATCACCTGCCTTGTCTCACAGTATGTGAAGATCAAATGATATGACTGACAGAAAGTACTTTGTGATGTTAAAGAGCTATATAAATGTCAGCTATTATTACAAATTTGAAAATATCTAAGACAGAGAAGGGCAAATTTAATATTCATATTCTTTTCTTTAGGAGGCCTCAATTTCCTGTATTCATTTCAAGATTTAATTCTTTCTGTTGCTATAAACTGAAGTTGTAAGAGTTAAATGAAGAAGGCTATTCCCTTCATTGTAATGACTCCCACTGGAAGTCAGTCAAGTGGGTGTAAAGTAAGCTAAAGTAAGAGGTTCTTGGGCAGTCTAGTTTGGGAGGCTGACAGCATGGTGCTGGCTATGTCTTTGAAGTGTTTTTAGTGATCTCACAAGGATGGCATGAACATTCTTAGCTTCTTAAACTTTTTGGAGGAAAAACATTTCATAAAAGAGTCAAGACTTTAAGATCCAGTCCCAAGTATGAGACAATTGAAGACTCTAGGCTTCTATGTGTGTGGGAATCACCTCAACATCTGACTGCACTGCTAATTTATGAATGCAATGAATGCAATACTAAAGCAGTTAGGATTTCTAAAGCAGAGAGCTAGCCTCCCTAGGAGAGTCCAGGAATACACAGTCTGATTTGGGGAAAGTTGCCTTATGAGTCACCAGGCTCACTCATAGTTGAAAATCTGTTCCTCCATGAGCATTGTACTCCAAACAACAAACTGCAAGACATTGACTCATTTATATTTCTGGGATGTTTTATACAAAAAGTGAGAATTCCTTATTTAGATTTATTTTTTCTCTAATAACAGACAATTTAGCATTTTGAAGTTTTGCATTCTATACTCTTACACACTTTACTTAGCATTAAAAACACAAAAGACATTGCAAGACCTCAAAACACAAATAAATACCAAATAAAACCACACACAATATACAATAAACAGAAATACAAAACATAATAATGCTATTGGAAAATTAAGACATGTTGTTAACAACTATTAACAACATGGTTATTGCTGAGCAATAAATTATATTGTCTCTTTTTTTGTTGTTGTTTTTTTGTTTGTTTGTTTTTAAACCTAGAAGAGCAGAGAAACACAGTACATAAACCACTGGTTACCAGATCACTTGTACTGCCGAGAAAGTATCCTTATAGCTAATGGTTACTACATATGATCATCTTTAAAACAGGCAGATTAAAAATACACAGTCAAATGAGATTGGCCTTCTTTGGTCTTTGTTTTTTTGAATAACAGAACTGAACACAACAAGTGTACCATTGGTGAAGTCAATGCAATTCCAAAAATGTTACACAATTTTTTACATTGATTTACATATGGTTCTTTGTCACTGATGTTTTTCCACAGATATTTCTTACAGAAGTCCTTGGAAATAATGTCCATTTTTGTGTTTTCCAATTGAAAGTCACTTCATTTGTTGTTAAAGGTTATCCTACTTGTCCAAGGGGAATAAGATCAATCAATCAACAAGATCTGATATCAACCACTGCTAATTCTTGGAGTCTGGTGCCACCATTAATGAAATTCTGAAGTTTTAACCTTTTTTTTCCACCAAGATAGTGAAAACGATATACTCCAAATATAGCAGCAATGAAGGAGATAAAATGAGCTGCGTGGTACCTTAGCAATTACGAATGTTTGAACCCATTCTGTTGTTCTCCCAAACCAGATTGGGCAACTCTCTGCCAAGGGTGCAGGTCATAGTTGGAGAATCTGCCTTTTCAATCCTGTACTGAAATTCAAGTCATATCACATTCAATGAAGGAGAAAAGTTACCTAGAAATTCTTGTTGGCCTTTACTGATCTTAATAAGAGCTTCAACTTATTATTGTTCTGATGCTTCTATTTTTCTTCACTTATGACACTTAAAAAACCCTTTAAAAATCTGGTGGTATAATAACGTATGACAAAGACCTTTTTAAAATTCAATAAATATTTATTCAGTGCTCACTATGTGCAAGGCACTGTACTAAGGAGTCATGAGACATACAACAATGACAGGACAGAGCCCTAACCCCAAATGAGTTAATAGCCTAAGGAAAAGACAAATCCCCAGAAATACTATTTCCTCTCAGAAACGTTCCCAGACATCCTTTTCTAAAATGAACTCTCCACCTCAAATTTCTGTGCTTAGAACTTTCCTTTGCATGCACCTGACTCTTCCTTGCATCATGGTTATCTCTGGACTTGTCTTTCTTCCCCATTAGACTGTAAACTCCTTGGGAACATCTACGTCACACCCATCTCTGTAGCCCTAAGTTCTAGCACAGTGTCTTGCACAAACGGTGTCACGTAGGTGCTTAATAAATTACTAGAGATGAATGTGGCCGTCATAATCAACAGTAGGGAGATAGCCAACATATTCAATATATCCAAAGATCAAACTCTCAACTGAAATTCACCTGGCTTAAACCCTAACAAATTAACCCTACTCTGGAGAAAACCGCATACAAGGTGCTACAGCTTTTGAAATGGAAGACAAAAACTACAATCATGGGTCAGGAAATAAGAGATTTGGAGAACAGATCCCACATTCATCTCATAACTGCTACACGTTTTAAGTGAGTTCCCTGAATTTTCCTCCTCCTGATAATCTAAGGACTAAAAGATCTGGACTACATGTTAAAAAAATATTGTTTTACAGCTATAGTTCAGCCCTTTTCAACATTTTAATGCTTCACCTACCTCCATTAGAGCCCCATTCTGATGCCTTATTGTGACATGGAGGTTACTCTGAGTTCTCAAAAGTTATGCCAAATGCCAAACTCTGGTAGGAAATACCAAGCTGGAAAGGCTTAGAGAACAGACCGAGTATGAGACTGTGTGTCTGTCATTTGAAGACCAGACTAGTTAAGTTTAGAGAGCTTCATCATCAGAAGATTGACCACCAGGTGAGGAGGATTTGTTTTTTGTTCTCCCCTCCCCTCCCCTCCCCCCCCCAGCCACAGTAACTCCTGAAACAGCATTGCTAGCTGGAAGGGCTGTGATCTGCCTGGGCAGTAAGAGCACCCACACTGATGAAATCACAGGTCCTTTGAAGTACAGATGATATTCAAGCAATGAGACGTATTTTAAACAGGCAAGAGTTCAATTTAAAAGCCCCGATGTCAGAATTGAAAATGCTCTTAATTCTTGCTTTCACTGACTTAATTAGCCACCTGTGTGGCTGAATCACTGTCAGGGAATTCTACCTCAGGATGCCAGGAACCACAACTGGGAGGAATCATGCACAGTATTCCTTGTGGTTCACTTTTAGGTTTCATTTCCTAATATTCTAAGGGAAAATGGGGGCGAGAAGCAAAGGCCCCTCTAATATGAACATCTTAGCCTGTTAAAGGATATAATTGTCAGCCCCACTGTTTTGAACATGTCTGCATACACTTAGGTTGTCTGTCTTCAGTACTCTTTCAGGAAGAAGGAGAAGTGGACCAAAGTCTCAGTGTGTGGTTTACAGCTCTTATGATTTCTCCCCTCCTCTCACTGAACTGCATGAGTGGTAACTCCAATAACTGGCTGCCACTCTGTGCCTCAGATTGAGGGGAAAACTTAGAGATTAGAAACAAGGCAGATCAGTGCTTTTTCCCTTCCTAGGTTTTCCTATTATGGACAGTGAAAAGCCAAAAGCAGATACTGCCTAATGGTTTCCTTGACATCATTATGAGGTGCTTGTATGTCTCCAAAGATATTCATTTGGCTTGTGTTTGCACAATGTCAAAATCATCAGATGATTTGGCCAATTCAGGCAAAAAACGAGTCAAGTTTGGTAAGTGGTGTTAATGACAGAATCATCTGAATCAGCTTAGTAAAATCACAGAATGTTACAGCGAAAAGAGACCACAGGGATCTAGTCCAGCCTTCCTCATTTACCAGACAAGGAAACTGGAGTCTAGAGAGAGAGGAAGAGAATTGCCGGTCTCACAGCCAGCAAGGGGGCAGATCGAGGTCTTTTCATTTCCGGTCCAACATTCTTTCCACTCCACTATCCATGATGATCAAAAATAGTTCCTACACAACTCATCTGTTTGACTGACTTACTTTTCATCTGGTTGATTTGATATATGGAGACACTGGCCTCAGAGAGGTGTTTTTCAGTCTCAGATTTCTACACTCCATGTTTCTGAAGAAGAGTCAATCATAGGGCATCTATCCTGGGGATGTACTACTAACTAGACTGAGGTCATGAACATTAGCCATTAAAATAGAAGACCTCTTCTTGGCCTACTTTGCTTGCATAGTTAACATTTATCAAGGCATTAAAACTATGAGAGTGTCATTGAATCTCAACTTCTGGGAGAGCACTGTCACTTTCTTATTTGACACCTTTAGCTCAATTATTTAAGTTACATGAATTTATTTTAGTACTCTATCAGTCATATAGATGAACATGGGCATTTTTTTTTAATGAAAAAGGACTAATTTGATCTCATTGTATCTAGTACAGAAGCTGGTTTTTAGAAGATGTCTCAAACTATGGTCAGTGACAGTACAACTTCCCAGCTGATGACTAAATAAAATGACACCCCAACATTCATATTATTCAACACTTTAAACCCGAAAAGATATAAAGCCCTTCCATGTCTTGTCTGAAAGACTTTTCAGTCACATCCCAGGCAAAAGTTCTACCTTCCAAACTTGCCTTCTAGTATGGCAGAAAACCAGCTTAGAAGAGAACCTGGTTTGGATCTTCATTGGGTTGTAAATCTTTACAAATTATAGGTGAGTATTAGGCATTGAAGTTGCATCACTACATATTAGATACATTTTCTATTTCTCTGTTACACATACAAATTAGGTAACAAGACCTGCTGGTATGGAAGAGTGGGCCAACAATACATACAAAAGTCCCAGTCCACTGAGTATGAAAAGCCATGCCAGCAATGACAGGATTTAAAGATGGTTGATAGTGCTACGATTTCTATCAAATGAGGGACAGGTCATGTGAAATCATCCACAGTGAGTGATTTTCCAGTATGGTTCCAATATAAAGATGCTCCTTGCCTCATCACTGTCAACTGCATGAATAAACAGAGAGAGAGAGAGAGAGACAGAGACAGAGAGAACGAGAAGAGGGAGAAACTGCAAAAGTGGTTAAAGAGGCAGGAAGAAGTTCTTATTTCCATTATGAAATTTATCAGAGAAATTAGACTAATTCATGCACAAATACTTAACTTTGTTTTTAATTACTGGAACAGTTTTGTGATGTTGGAAATTTGTCAATCAGTAATAGTAAAGAAGGTGCACACGCACACAGAGCATCTAACACATAGAAACATTCAACAACTACTAGCCTGAGGCCTTTTGAAAATGCTGGGGGACTTAATTCTCCCACTATACTATTGCAGACCATTGCCTCATAGGAATGAACAGCAAGTGGCTGTTCGGGAATGCTAGTACAAACAGAAAAACAATTTTTTTGAAGAGATTCTAGTTATGCCAACTATTGGTAGCAAAACTGAAAATACTATAGAGTACGTAAATTTTCTGACAAGTAAAAGTTTTCTGACAAGTTTGGTGTATTTGAGAGAGAGAAAATCCAAAAGGTATATTGAAAAAAATAGTTCCAATAAATATTAACCTAATTACTAAAAGACTATAAGACATAACAGCACCTCCTTGCTCTAGATGAGATTTCACAGTTTTACTGAAATTAAATACTATGGGCTTCATAGGTTGGAAAGCCAAGGGAAAAAATTTCTACCTTATTCATCCAATAGTCTTAGTCTGGGAAGTCTATTTGGAGAAGTCCTACCATAAAGGGAATGGATGCTTCAATGTAATGCTTCGAGGTAATCCCCAGCTCAAACTAGGATTCAATCTAGGGAGGGAATTTCTTTGCAAGGCCACAAATGTTTTTGAATTTCTTTTAAAATTTCAGACAATCATATGTGGTTTTCTGTGTTGGAAAAAAAAAATTCCTTGGGAGCAGTCCCTGTTGGTGACTGTGGCCTCAGTAAAGAGACCTGAGGCCCACTATGAGAACTGCCAGGCTGCCTGTATCCAAAAGCCTCTTAGGAGAACACGCACCTGAACAAGACCCGGGGCACACCCAGGGTATACCTTCGAGGTAACAGTGGTTTTAGGTGGGCAGCCTGTACAAATACTGCAGCTGTCAGATCTTCTGCAGGAAGTCCTTCCTCAATGAGTAGTGACAGAAACATGACTCAAATTAGGTCTTATGTGATGGCACTAAACTGTGTCCCCCCGCCCCCAAAAGGAATATCGTGTTGATGAATAAAAGGAAAAGGAAGTCAAGAAACAATAAATGGAGTGTTTGTGCTACTTAAACAATAGGTTGTACTGGAACAGGTGCTTGGAAAACCAATGAAGACCACTTATGGTATGCACTGAATACTTATGGTATGTGTTGAATTACTGTTTGTAATTGTTAAGTCCTTCCTGCAGGCACTGTATGTGAAGGCACACCCATGACAGACAATAGCACCAGAGACAAGGTGAACTACAGAGGCATGAATCCAACTGTCCCCATGCTATGGATTGTAGGAAGAGCCCAAGAGGCAGGCAGTCTAAGGGGCACCACCACACAGGCCAATAGTGGGGGTGCAAATTTCTCTTGAACGTGGCACAGATGCGGTAGTTCATACACATTGGTTTTGCCTAAGAAGCACCCATCAAGGTTTAGCACCCATCGATGTTAAGAAGCACCCATAGAACATGGTGCATAGTAAAAGGTAAAAGACAGAAGATAGGTCATCAGACTCCTAATCACAGTCAGACCATTAAGAGAAGAAGGTAAATAGGGTTTGAGAAAAAAGCCTCCTGGGAAAGCTATGGCTGTGCCAATAGAAGCCGACACAGCATTTCCCTAGAAAAGAGATGGATGAGAGGGATGTTTGTGAGTCTGCTTCGATCAGCCATCCCTAGGGGGGAGATGCAATTTACATTTTGAGAAAGCCCAGATGAGTCCACTTAGTCATCTGTGCTTTCCTCCTCCACACAGGGGCATGGAAGAGGATCTAATTTTCTACTCCTCATTAGCCTTGGGGATGGGATCAAAGCCCTAAGTCCAAGCTCCACGGGAGCAGTGTGGGAAAACTGCTGGGGCCTAAAGATTTGGAATCCAGAACAATCAAGCAATGGAAGCTCCAGAGGCCAAAAGGGTAGTTTGGCTTCTTGTCAGCATGTGTTGGAAATCATTTAGGGGCCCTCATATGGATAAAGTCCACAGATGACAACAGAAAAGTCTGGTTAAACTATCATTTTTCTCTAATTTAACTGAGTACAAATCTATGGTATAGAAGCAGCATGTCACATCTAAGGCACATGTACATTATGCCACCATCTCAATGTAAAGACTTCACTTTCTGAGATCTTTAACAAAATGCAGCAATTGTGACAGAATGAAGAAACGATTCTAAAGTGACCACTTTCTGCACGAATCACCTTTCCCACCCCCCAGAACACCAAGCGTCTTGGAGATTTAATATTTGAGAGATCATTTGAACACATGGGGCAGAGCTTTAAAAACCTACAGGATTTTTGTTTAGAACTTCAGAGTTCAACAAATGCCCTATTTTAGGGTGAAAACAATTATAAATCTGAGAATGATGCACGGCATCCATGAGCAATTTTTCTTTCTTAATAATTTTGAAGTAGTGTCATTAACTACGACATATATTGTAGGTTTACATTTCTAACGAGAAATAACAACAGATTGAATATTTTCTTTCCTATCACAAGTGATAACCAGTGTTTGAAATTTTACATTTTCTTCCAAGAAATATCAGTCTATCAACATTTTAAAATAAGATGTTTGTGTTAATAATCATCAATAAAACTTGAAATCAAAAAATGATTCTGAATTTAGAGACTGAGTACTTCAGGGTCTTCTGACAAACAAATTATTAAAACAGAGACCAGGTGAGGCCTTAAAAATAGACAATATATTATATTTGAAACAAGATTGCACTTTGCTTTGTTTTTGAATGAATATATCAGAACTGCATTATGATTTCATCATTTCTTCTTTTACTTAACATGCTGACATATCCAGCTATCCCCACATGTGAATTTTTTGGTGTTCTAGTTTAAGGAAGAAAACTCATATCTGTTTTGTTTGCTTGTTTGTTTTTTTGCTTAGCATATATGTCTTTCTACCTCAATTAACTAGATCTTTAAAAATAAAAATTAAAACCCTCTGATAGTAATATTTATCCCAATGAAGGATAAATACTCCTTCAGAGTTGAAGTGTTGCTAGTTCTATTAGAAAATATACCAAGGTATGATTTCTTAATGTGTTGCTACTTCACCATTGGACCCTATGCAGTTATGCCTTCAGACTCTTTCTTCTGTTCCACAAGGTCCTCTTCTGAGCTTAGGACCTCATTGAAGACAGACTGGTTCAAAACCCCTAAGTGGGGTTACCTGTTGCTTAAATCCATTTCCCCATTCACTTGTCAGGGGTCTGGCAGATCCGACGTATCCACTATGACTTTAATAAAAATAGTATCATCTTTAATATACGTCCCATTTTCTAGAACAGTTTGGGCCACAAAGACAGGGCAACCAGACGCAATGTTCATCTCTCCAGTGGGCTTCTTGAAACTACTGCTGTTTGGGTCAGGTTTGAAAGCGTCTCCTAAATGACGCCGAGAAGACCCCTGATCCATTAGCATGAGAGTCACTTTTTGCTTAAAGGGCCAAGGAAGCAAAGCATCGTATTCTCCACGCATTATGACAAAAAACAAAGACAAGTGAGTTCCTTTTCCCATCCCATCCCCATTCAGGTAAACCCTAGCACACATCTTGTAGCCGAAGTAGCCAGTATAGAAAGGTTGGCTGTACAGCGACAAGGTCTTCCCCATAACAGCTTCTTGCTTCCTTCGTTTATAATCCCGGATTTTCCAGATTAACACCCCATTGTAGCTGGCGGTTTCTAGTACTTGGAATCGGAGGTCCATGTCAGCCAGTCGAATATCATGAACACTTAGCATCTGGTCATGTCTGCTTAATTGTGTCTCAAGCAAGCCTAAAAGAGAGTAAGGGAAAGAAACAGAAGCACTCAACTACTCTGAAATATCAGCATGGCAAGATGAACACAGACCATGCCAATACACATTAGCTGAAATCTGCTACTTGAAATAAAAGTCTTCATCTAAGACAGACCAATATTGTGAAATCCAGTGATGATGAAGTAAGGGATGGGTAAGAGGAAATATGTATGGCTTCCATAATAATTTTCCCATCATACCTGCCCTCCAAACCCTTGACCTAATGGCAGTTATTCTCTAACAACTCTGTCTTTTCACTCTACTGCATTTAATCAACCCTCAAGAAGAACCGTTCCATTCCACAGGGTTCTCCATACCTGTCACCAAATCTCTTGTCCGATTCCTATTATATTTGCGATAGTCTAACTTCCTTTTTTATTACTCTTGTGCTCCTTTACAAAATCTTCCTGTTGCAGCTAAAGTCACTTTGTGATCATTATACGGACTGTGCATGGATCTTCAGATCAAACTAGGTCTAAGCACTGCCTATAAAGCTCCATCATGTTCCACTCTTCAATTTTCTAGTTGGGCTCTACTATACTAATACAATAGCAAAATAATAATAGCATCAAGATAATGACAATAATAGCATTATTCTCTATTTTTTTCCTTTTTCGTTTTTTTTTTTGGATGGGGGAAGGCAGGGCAATTGGGGTTAAGTGACTTGCCCAAGGTCACACAGCTAGTGTGTTAAGTGTCTGAGGCAAGATTTTAACTCAGGTCCTCCTGACTCCAGGGCCAGTGTGCCACCTAGCTGCCCCAATAATAACATTATTCTCACCAGTAAACTGGGAAGGCTCTGAGGACAGGCCTAGCACTAGCACAGTTAAATGTGGAGAAGGTTAGCTACCTCACCAGGTTAGCTACCAGGGGATATACTTTTTGGCCACAGAAACTCATGAAACTATCCAGCAGATCCAGAAAGGAATGCTACTTACATGGGGATGGATTTCCCATTTTGATCAATACTAAATAAATTTTCTTCCAAGGCCAAAAATACTTATTCTATGTGGATAAACATTTCCCTTTTAGACCTTTTCCCCAAGGTCTCAACATATTTTCAACTGCCTTTAGGACACTGAAAGGCACCATAGTATAGTGGAAAGAGCTTTGAATCTGGACTCAGGCCCGAGACCAGGGGCAAATCATTTAAACTTTCCAGGCCTCAGTCTGTAAGATGAGGTGGTTGGACTAAATGATCTTTCTTCTAGCTCTAAATCTATTATTTCATCGGTAGATGGAGGTGCTGCTAAATTCATGTAAAAATGGTGAATTACCTAGAAGCCATGACCCAGTTGGGCTCCTAGATGTGTGCACTGCCCTTGTGCCATGCATGTACTCTCGTCCTCTGTCACACTTGTCACACACACTGGGTTTTTTTTTTTTTTTTAAAGCAATTGGGGTTAAGTAACTTGCTCAAGGTTACACGGCCAGTTATTATTTCTGGGTGTGTGGTGCTGAGTATCTGAGCCCGGATTTGATCCAGGTCATCCTGACACTGGAGCCAGTGCTCTTACTCGCTGAGCCACCTGACCACCCCTAAGCAATTGGGGTTAAGTAACTTGCTCAAGGTTACATGGCCAGGTGTTTCTGGGTGGGTGCTAAGTGGCTGAGCCCAGGATTCGATCTCCAGGTCTTCTCAACACTGGAGCCGGTGCTCTTACTCGCTGTGCTACCTGGCCGCCCCCACACTGGGGTTTTTTCTACCACATGAGAACTGTGGTATATGAGGCACTGACATTGTCTGAGAAGTTTGCCACACACAAATAGCTTTCACATATCTGCCTCTCCTTGTGATAACTGCAGAACAGAGGGGACAATTTTCCCTTGGAGAGAATATGTTCAATGGGATGCAGGGATTCCAGCTGTCTTTTATCTCAAGGTGGTGAAACTGCCTCCATTTTTCCTGCCCTTTCTTCCTCACCTGTATTTCGCGCTGCTTGTCCTGCACTTTTATCTACACTTTCCAGTTCGGTGACTCGATTCTGGAGGGATTCCACACTGCTTTTCATGCTGTCGGCCTCCTCCCAGTTTTGTCGGAAGGGACGTATCTCTTTGTCCAGTTCTTTCAGCTTCTCAGCCTGACTATCAATCACTCGCTTTTCAATGCAAAGAGGATGAAAAAGCAAAACCAATTAGAAGTATTTGAAAATGCATTATACACGAAACAGAAGAACAAAAAAGGGAATATAACTACATTAGTAAGATCAAGGAGCATCAGAAACTCAAGTAAAAAAATAACCTACTAAGTTTTCTGAAATCTACTACAGGAGCTTCAATCCTTAGTTTCAATGCCATATGAAAAACAGAGGGTATTTTTTTGTTTGTTTCTGTGGTGGTTGTTGTTGAACATATTGCTTTCCTGAGATTTCTTTCCCACTGAAAAATCACAATTGTATTTAACAATTAGAGTCTGAAAGATAAGGGCAGAGAAACAGACCTCTTCACAACCAAACCAGAGTCGATAACCAAGATAATTCTATACACACATGTCAAGGACATCCTTGATGAGATCAAGAAGGGAACAAGCAGGCTTTTGTGAACATTTTCCAACATACTACATTTTTATAGTCACATAATTTTCTGAAAGTTGTAGAAAATATAAGATTCCATTGTATATGTATACACACACACACACACACGCAACTCTTCTGAGTAAAATGTGACCTTAAAGTCTCTCTGACAATAAAGTGTATCAAAATCATACAGAATTCCTTGACCTATGTAACAGCAGAGAAAATTCTCTTGATGACTCTGATTATTAATATCAAGTGAAGCAAAAAACCAAGATTCACATGCTTGTCAAGGGTGCTTGCCATCACCAAAGAGGATACAAGAGTTTAAGTGGAAGCAGGGCTCCCCACAACACGTGATTACACGGACAACCCACAGAGCAGGTCCATCCACACATTTATCTTTATAGACAATAAACTGTGCCTAGAAGTGAACTGTAGGAGCACAGCAACCTGGACTGCATTTGGCAGACTGCAGGGCTAACTCCAAGTCTCTTCTTCTGCCTTTGACCTCAACATTCTTCTGCTGAAGCTGTTTGGCTCAAAGTTGGGGAATGCCCATCTTGGAAGAATTGGAGTTAAGAGTCATCCAAAGGACAATGGAGCAGTGGATGGAGGCTATGAAGCAATACCAGTGAAGGATGGTACATGAGAAGTGGCAGAAAGGATATCATCAGAGAAATGTGTGATGGGGGAAGAAGGCAGGCCACCGCCAAACGATGAGCAAAGGGGAACGTACAAACTGCCCTTGCACTCCACTGTATCTACCCAGTATCAAAAGAGCTCGAGGAAGTACATCGGGGGAACCTCATAGGAAGAGTTTACAGAAAGACATGGACAAAAGTCACACAGGACAAGGATGGGTTGTAATCTGCATCACTGTCTATGTGGATGAGATCAAAGATCCACCTAAGTATTAAAGTATTAATACAGTTACCATTTCTAGCACAATTTAAATTGGCTTTAAGGTTTGCAAAGTGCTATCTATCTCTCTATACATATGTGTATGTATGTATAAGTATAAATTCATGTGACAACAACCTTGTGAGGTAGGTGCTATTATTGCCATTTTATAGATAAGGAAACTGAGGCTGAGAGAGGTTAAGTGACTGAGTCAGGGTGACACTGCTAGAACATGTCAGGGACATGATTCAAACTCAGTTCTTCCCAACTCCAAGTTGCTTGTTCTATCCACTGAGCCATCTGGCTGCCAGTTCATTAATAGCCTGTTTAGTTTCTTTTTCTGAAATTGGTTTATTTACGTTTTCAAATTCCTGTTTTGGATATTTCATATTTTTATTTGGCTATTTTATATTCATATTTTATATTTGGTAATATATTTTATATTTTTGGTAGAATTGCATCCATTTCTTTCGCATTCTCAATCTTGACCTTCAGCTTGGGAATCTTTTCAGATACCACATACAATGTTGGCATTGGAAAGAGTTTTACCTATTATCCAGTCTAACCCCTCGTATTCAGAGGAGGAAAATGAGGGGCAAAGAGGTGAAAGAGCTTGTCCAAAGACCAAAGCACCTCAAGTTAATTGATTTGGTAGAAATCTCACCTACAGAATCAGTGGCAGATTTCCTGTGAACAATAATAAAGCAATAACAGAAATAATATAGTCATTTGGGCGACCAAAGCCATCTTGTTGCCAGATTTGTCTAGATTCTTGTCTTCTCCAACAATGTCATGCACCAGTTTGTGACCATTCTCAGAAACCTAAAGGGGTTTTTTGCTTCTAAAAGAATTTGCATGTTTGAAAGATCAAGACAACCCAAGGTAATTTAGATTTAAGTCAAATTGTGAGAGTGATAAATTACCTCCAAGGGGCAGTCCAACATTCACTGCATCTAAGGGGATAACCCTGCTGGTCCCCACTATCTCTACTTCTCCTTTTAGAAATTTATTTTTAAACATTTAAGTTTCAGTACCCACAGCATGTTGTTAATGATTAAAAGGAAACTATGAAAAGAATACATTTTTTTACTTAGTTACCTGGTCTACAAATGTCTTCCTCTTTTTCTTCTTTCCAAGAAAGAATAGTTACTTGCATATTTAAAAAATATAACAATAATTTCTCAAAAGAATATAATTTCTCATGTGGATATGATTATTTTATTTTCAAACAAGTACAACACACAATGAAGACTCCAATATAGGAGGGTGTGCCTCTGTGTGTGTGCATGTGTGTGTATGAACTTGATTTTTTTTTCCACCAGGAGGGAAGGAGTTCTACTGGAGTCAGAGAAGAATCTGTTTTTAAGAAGACTCTGATTACCTTGAAGAACTCTGATACCATAAACTAGAGTATAAATGAATACTAATAAGCACACTGTAATGAGACAAGGGACTACCTTTTGTCTTTGTGTCCTCCACACCTAACACACTGCCTGGCAATAGCAGACACTTAATTAATGCTTGTTGATTAATTAGTTAATTGAAGTAAAATCAGGGTAAGCTAGTAGAAATCAGAGTTCATAATAAGCTTAGTCAGTAAAGTTTATTCAAGCATTTGACTTCTGAATTAAATTTATTTATATCTAATTTATAAGACAAAACACTGGACTAGAGACAGAAGACTTGGTCCTTGATCTGCCACTTAGTGCACATGAATTTGAGGAAGTCACTCTGCCTTGGGTTTCAGTTTTCTCATCTGTAAGATGGCCAGGCTCCTTTACCAGATTGTTGAGAGGACTAAATAAAGCAAGACAATCAATGGGAAGGGACTTTGCAAACTGCCAAGTATGATGCAAACATGAAGGATAATTGTTGTTTACCATCGCCCTCTACATGAGACACCACAAATGTTCAAGTGGAGGAATTTGGATGAATGAGATTCGAGTGTACTTCCAAGCAAGATTAAATGGAACAGGATATGAATACGTAGCCAATTCTATTCTGTGTAGATACTAGCAACACAAACTGCCACCTCTATTTCACACTTGGTTCATGAATGGAACAAGTGAGTTTTAAGGTGTCACACAGCACAGCAGTCTGAACTTTATGAACTCATAGATGATGAAAAGGCCCAAGCTCCATCTGGAAACCACTTAAGAGCAGTAGTCTTAAGAGTAGTTTCCAGGCATAGCAAAGGAGGAAAATGTTTATTTTTAAATGGGACTTTTAACCTGTACATATGAAATAATTTGAGTGGAAGGTGGTAATTAATGCTTTCTACATAAAAGTAACAAAAAGATTTTATCCCTGAAGGCAAGGCATACGCTACAGCATATCTCAAGATGAATTTTTGTTACATGGGTGTGAAGAGGTGAATTTATAAACATTCAACACCCTATACAGATTCATCTTCATTTAAACATTATTTCCCAAGTAGTCTCAAATAATCAGTATCATGACTTATTCTTTTATCTAACTGGTTGACACATCTCAGTGTTCTAATAACTGATACCTTCACATGAATGCTACATATAAATAAGATGCATTTTGAATAGAGTAAGGTAGAAGAAGGTATAGCTTAAAATAAATTCAAGGCTTCTTTACATACACATACACATATATACATACTTGCATAGGATATATCTAAAATTAATTTTAATCCAACACAATAGCACATAAATCTGTGCTCTTGTGAATCCCCTAACTCCAGGTTCTTTGATGTGGTGAAGTGATTAAATTCTGATCACATGACCTTGACTTCTCTCAGTTTCATTTTCCTCACCTCTAAAATGGCTATAATGCCTTAACTACCTACTCCTTATGAGGGAAGGAAGTACTTTGCAAACCTTAAAGACCCATAGAGATTTTAGCTGCAATAAATATTACTTCGTGCCTATAATTGAAATAAGCTTTCTAATAATATGTAGAATTCTCTCTTTTCTGAAGTAGTTACAGGCTACACATTTCAGGAAAGCTAATTTCAGGGCTAATGTCCTTCCTAGTGCCATACTTAAATGGGAAGATGAGCACCTCCAAAACCCATGATGAATCTGCACCATTGAGACTACTCAATGTTTCATATTTAAGGAAACACATGATCTATATTTGTATCCATACAATATTCAGGAAGGGAGTACACCAATAATAACTTTGATCTGTAGGTTAAATATCTATGGTCTTTGAAACACACCATCTTTCAGACTGTAGCCATGTACTTACTACTTGTGGGGCCTCAGTTTCTAGGTCTGCAAAATAAGGGGCTTTAACTAGAAGATTTTGAAGGGCCCTTCTGGATTTACTCCCATGACCTTATGATGAGATATCTATGCAGGCAAAACACACATATTGGAAAAAGTGGCCCCTTGTTGGATAGATAACTTGAAGAACAGAAATTCAATGAAAACTCTCTCAGATTCTCTTGCATTTACTTCTCTCTACATAGACTGTGACAGGCACAGGGATGTGATGGGGAGAAAGCCAGCCTCAGACTTAGGAAGATATGGTGCAAAATCTTGCCCCTGACACTCTAAGGTAAGACACATAATTTAACAATGTGGGCAAATTACTTAATCTCTCAGGGTTTCTAAAGAAATCCTCTAACACTGTAAGTTGTAAAACAGCTGCTGATCTCCATTGGTTAGCGGCAGTGCCTTCACAAGGAGTTTCTGGAGGGAAATCACATGGAACAACATGCATACAACATTTACATGCTGTATCCCTCCCATCACCAGAAGAATATAAACTCCTTGAGGACAGGAGACTGCTGTTTTTGGAGTGGGCGCTGTTCACACAGCATCTAGCATTGTGCCTTACACATAGCAGGTGCTAAATCAATGCTTATTGAATTGAATTGGGATAGTTATCTCATTCCTACCCCTCTTTCCCATATCCCATAACTTGTACGTTTTTTGAAGGCAATGACTATGTCTGCTCTCCTTTCTTTATCTCTAGCACCCAACATAATATTTTGCACAAAGTGGATATTTGATAACTATTTATCAAATTGAATTGAGTTTAATTTACATAGGACTCCTCCGTACTTTCATCACACAAACAACAGAACAAAGGCACCAAAGTTCAGTGGTTTGACCAAGAAACAAGGCAACAGTAAAATTAGGCACTGAAACTCGACCTCCCAGTTCCCATGGCTGTGCTAATCACTAAACCGTATTTCCTCTTGACTCTACTTCAAATCATGCTGTAAAACTATTGAAATGGAAAGCCTATCACCACTCTGTTTCATGAAATTAATGGACATTCACAGCTTCCCTTGTAGTCTAGTTTCCACTGGCTCAAAAGACACTTGGGGGCTGGGAACAGTTAGATATGGTGTTCAGTAAATCCTTAGGTGAAGGAAACTCAAAGAGGAGAATAATGGAGTTTCAGTTTCATGCAATGGCTTTGGGGCACAGGATACCTCAGATATTGGGAAATTCCAGGTATGCCCTTAGTCTTTAGGTGTGCATCAGTGAATATGTGTGTAATGGGTATTAATGTACATAGTAGCATCATGGAAAACTTGACTGATGCTTGGGGAACTAGTGAAATGGAAAGAGAAAAACTATAAGAATTTAGTTTGGCTATATAAAAGTAATAGTAATTAAACCAGGTATTTTAACTATTTAACATTTATTTCTAATTGCCTTGAAGGAAATAACAATCATAAATATTAAATGTGTCAGATTAACCATATAAGATTACATAAAATACTATTCTTGTTAAAAATGAAATAAAAATTAGTTTTAATTTTATTACCACGCTGTAAAAGTCCTAAAGCAGAAAATAAAGCATGCAACTTTTGCCTTAACTTAACCTAGTAGCATTTTAATAGTGCTTACCTGTAAATGAAGTATTTTGGATTCATTATTACGGAGCATTTCTTTTTGTCTTTCGATTTCTATTTCAAAGCTACATATCTGATTGTGTAAACTTTGTATACTCTTGTTTTTTTCTACACTTTCATTCTGTAGCAAAGAAACCTGGAAAGAAAATTCTACAATTAATTCATCAACACATGACTATATACTATCAAATAATCAAAAGGGGATGGGGAGTTTGGACCTATTATTTCATTACTCTGTCTATTGATTCAGACCAGCAGATGATCTTTAACTTAAAAGTTGTAGAGAAAACGGCGATGAGAAGTTATGTGATATTCCCAGCATCACATAGCCAGTATGCATCAAAGGTAGGACTTGGTGGACTCCAGGTCTTCTTGACTCCAAGGCCATGCATTGTCTCTCAATCATAATGATGCAAAAACGAATTTTTATAATAAAGTCAGCCATTTTCCAAGACCAGAGGAAGGAGAGAATCTGTCTCCAACACTGAAAGGGAGTCATCATTCTGAATAACATAGTGAGGAGTCCTACAGATCTATTGGTAAATTCCAGTCCAACAAATGTACTGAAACAAAGATAGTAATAGATCATATGCTACTGTTTGGATATATCATAAAACATAAGAAATTGTTATAGTTCCTACTGTTGTCATAACTCCTGTAATAGTTGATTCTTGCTGAAGTGAATGGGGGAGGCGACATTAAACTACTCAAAAATTAAATGGTGCCAGTAGAATTCAAAAAGTCTAACAAAGCATGACCAGTCCTACTAGATCCGGGAAAATAAAAATGGATTTCAAGTATTCGCAGGCTGGTCAGAGAAAGGATATGTATAATAACATTACATTAAAATTATTTCAATCTTTTTTGCCAGAAAAATACTTATTATTCTACTAGCTGTTTGGGGTAAGCTCTTGGGAGATCTTTCCCCTACAGAAGCAGAAGGTGAGCTATTTTGGATCTGTGTAATGTGCATTTATAATATGTAATATGTATTTCTGAAAATGATAACATGCAATTCATTTTAAAACACCAAGAGTCCATGCAAGAGAGCTGTCACAATGCAGAAAGAATTACCTATTTTTCTTATATTTAAGTTACAGAAAACTTTCTTTTGGTATACAGCTCTGTTCTTGATTGCATCTGTTTAAAACAGGTCTACAAGAACAACTATAGGAAATGGTTCTCTAAAGTCGCTAGGATAATAGTTATTCAGGAATACCAGAAGGATCTATGATTTTAACGATGTCATTCTCTCAATCAGTCACTCAGTGTCTATATTAGTAGATGAATTCTAAGGAACTGCCCAAAGCACAGAGAAGTTAAGCAACTTGCTCAGGGTCACACTGCCTGTAAGAGGGAGAATCCTTAGTCTATGGCCAGCATGGAACAGTGCATAGAAAGCTGGCCTTGGAGTCACGAAGACCTGGGGCCAACCAAGTCTCACCTTTGACACACACTGGCTAGGTGACTCTGGGAATATCACATAATCTCTCATTGCCCTATTCTTTCCAGCTTTTAAGTCAAAGATCATCTGCTAATCTGAATCAATAGATTCTGTCCATTAAGGCATGCTGCTCTCATAAATAAAATGGCATGAACTGTAGTGGGTGGTGCCTTTCCCCAATATTTTTCTTTTGACACAATATAGTATAGGAGTGATTTTCATGCTCAAATACCATTCACTAACCCAAGGCAAATAGCTGAATTTGGCATTTCTGTTTATTTAAAAAAGCTAACATTTTTTATCCAGAATTACAAATATTTCTCATTATACCCCCAAAGAATTTATATTACATAATTTCTCTACACCAATAAGAATATTTAATGCCTGCCTTCTCTTGGTCACCAAAAACTATTTTCCTTTAGGGACCAGGGTCAATATCTAATTACTAAAGCTTTTCTAATTTCTCCAACTTCTAAGTTTACTATCTCTAGTGAATTAATTTTCATTCCTAAAAGATGTAATCTTTGTTGCATTCATAAGGACAGTGCTCTTTGGTATTAACAATCTAAATGATCTTTCCTAAAGGGGGAGCCCTACCCTCACCTCTCCTGAGGGTCCTACTCTTCACAGGAGAATCAATCAATCAATCAGCATTTATTAAGTGCCAATTCTGTCAGACACTGTGCTGGGTGCTATGGATACAAAGATGAGCTATAAAATAAAACCATCTCTCCAGAAGGCCCTCCTTTCCCACCAGTTACACGGCCTCTGGACTTCTCTGAAACTCTCCATCATGCCCCCTGCATCAGATCTTTTCTATTCCCCCACTCTTTTAGCTTCCATTTCTGTTCTGTCTTCCTCCATTAATCTAATATAAGCTCCTTGAAGTCAGAGACTGTCCTTATTTGTATATGTATTTCCACTGGTATGTAGAAGGTGCTTAATAAATGTTCAATGACTGACTATTGAAGAAACTCATTACCTTCCTTCAGGGGAGACAAGGACAAGAATATGTAGAGAGTAAATACATATAAATAAATGGTAGTTAAATTAAAATACTTAGGAAAGAAGGACATAGCTGTTGAGGGGATCTGGAAAAATTTCATGCAGAAAGGGTGCCTAGACTACATCTTAAAGGAATAGAGAGATTCTCTGAGGCAGAGGTGAGAAGACCAGGGCTTTTCAGGGACAGGGGAGGGCTAGTGCAGAGATACTGAGACTGGAGATTGAGTGGAACAGAAGGTGAGGAATACAGAAACAGCCAGTCTGTCTAGATCAGAGCTCAGGAGGGGAAGCCATATAAATGAGGCTGGAAAGATTGGTTGTGAAGGGCTTTAGAAACTAAATGGAGGTTTATATTTGATCCTGGAGGTAATACAGAACCTCTGGGGCTTAAGGAGCAGGGGACTGACACAGTTTGATCTGTGCTTAGGGAAAATCACTTTAGCAGCTATGAATTTGACTGGGGAGAGACGTGAAGCAGGGAGAGAAACTAGAACAATAATGTAGGCAAGGAAAATCCATGGTCTAGACAAGAAGTGATGAGGGTCTAAACTAAGATGGTGGCTATGTGAGTAGAGAGAAGGGGTCAGATGGATTTTGAAGTAGAAACAAGTTTTGGCAACTGAATGGAAATTTGGGTGAGAGAGAGTAGATGGGAATCATGCCAAGATTACAAACCTGATACTAAAAGATTAGTGGTACCTTTGACAGAAATAGGGAAGTTTTTTATAAAGGGGGATGGGTTTTAGGGGAAAGATAATGAGATGTTTTGGTCATGCTGAGGAAGATGTCTTCAAGACATCTAGTTTGAAATATCCAAAAGGCATTTGGTAATTTGGGACTGAGGCTTAAGGAAGAGACTAAAGTTGGATATATAGATCGATAAGTGATCTGCAAAGTTATGATAATGAAACCAAAACCATAGGAGCTGATGAGGTCACATATGCACAAAAGAAAAAAAATATCCAGAAAAAATGTATAGAAAAAGAAGAGCCTGGAAAAAACTTATAGTTAGGGTCCATGATATGGATTATGACCCAAGCAAAGGAAACTGAGAAGGAATGGCCAGAATTAAAAGCTCAGGAAGAAGAGCATTCTGAAGGAGAAAGTAGTTAACTGGAAGAAGGTTAAGAAAAGACCATCAGCTTTGGTAATTGAGAGATCATTGGTAACTTCAAAGAGAACAGTTTCAGTTGAGTGATGAGGTGGGAAGTCAAATTGTAAAGAGTTGAGGGATGAGTGATAGGAGAGGAAGTGGAAACAGTAAATAGAAAACTTTTTAAATTTTTCTGAGAAAGGGAAAAAAGGAATAGATTAACAATAGCTTTTGAGGGAATGGTAGGAGTCTGGGAAAGTTTTTTAGAATGGAGGAAACTTGGGCATGTTCAAAGGTGGTAGGGAAGGAATCAGTAGTTAGGGAAAGCTTGAAGATTAGAGAGAATGGTTTGTTGTAAAAGGTAGGAGGATATAGGCTCAAGGGCACATGTACAAGGGCTGGCGTTGGAAAGGAAAAGAGGCACCTCATTATCAGAGACTGTGGGAAAGAAGGAAGGAAGAGGGGATGAGATGAAGAGGTTCTGAGATGAAGAGAAATGGGAGAAGCAACTCATGGAGAATGGACTCAATTTTCTCAGTAAAAGAATGTACCACCAAATAGTATGGCAAAGTTCTACTTTTTAATTGTGAAGAGAAGATTTAAAATTCATTTATCTTTGATATGCCAACAATAAATTATGCTGCTTTTTCTCATGTCAATCCAAGGGAAGAAGGCAGGTTTGTCATTCCTTTATACCCTAGTAAAATAAAATAAGTGAATTTTTGCTACAATGTACAAGATACTTGGAAGGAACCAAAAAAACAGTTCAGGTTGGTGGAAATATTCAGTTTGGGGACTTCTCTTACTTACACAATCATACTTTTATAACTAAATGAGGATCCTACTGCTCCTATAAGACTATAAATTAGTCTTATTTAGAATAATTTACTGTTTTCAGTTTTGTGGAAGTTAAGTGTGCACGTAGTTGATATAGCCTAAGAAGTACAGTCAATTCTAAAGTGAAAACTGGAAACACCTGTACCGAGAGATCATGGCTCACAATTCCCACTCAAGATGTTATATTTCTAAAAGGGAAAAAGTTGTACATCAAATACTGCTTCTTTAAAGTTCCTCCCAATTCTAAATGTTATTACCCTACAACATGAGCATCCTATATTTCCACTTGACTTTACATCTTTTTAAAGCAATGAGCCCTATATTTTCGAATGAGATTTAAGAAAAGACAAGCTATTTTTCTTCCATAATAACTTTCATCAAACTTAACTTCTTTGGAAATAACATAGTGTTAAGAGTGTATGTTACACATGCAACTTTATACACTTTCTTAGAAGGATGTTTAGTTTTTGGAGGCGCTTAATACACTGCTATATTTAGAATTTATACCTTTAACAACCTAACTGTTCACAAGCTGCCCTCAACCTATCTTTCTAAACAATCTACATTTCTTCTTTTCCTGAGCTCTACAGTTCAGCCAAGCTGCCCTTTCCTCTCTTCCTCCCATGTGGCACTCCATCTCCATCTCCAAGTCTCTGTACTGGCCATTCCCCACACCCACAATGAACTTCCTCTGCTTCAGAGAATCTCTCATCTCCTAGAAGATGGAGCTGAAGTGCTGCTTTCTACACAATTTCCTAATCTTTCTAATGACTGGTGCCCTCCCTCCCATGATCCTGTATTTATTCTGCACATACTTCTGGACGTACATATGATTTTCTCCAATAAGGGTGTAAGCTCTTATAGAGGAGAGATGGTTTTATTTTATTTTATTTGTATTTGCATCCTCAAGACCTAGCATAGTACCTGGCTCACAGTGGGAACTTAAATGTTTTTTGATTGATTTCCCAAGTCAAGGATGAAGTTACCCATAGATTCTGATCTGAGAAACTGATCGATACTCTAAGGACAATAAGACCTTCATTTCTATATGTGTTGTTTTCCATTTATTTTTAGAAATGATGACTATACAGCTGCACTAATAATAACAATCCTACTACTTCAAATTAGAATTTTTTGAGCCACATCTGGAATGAACAAGCATTCAGATTTCTCTAAAGATATAAAAAAATCAGAGCTATACAACATCCTTGAACAATTACTAAGAAAGGCAAGACTTTCATATTTATTGAACTGATACATTAAACCTTAGTTCTCATCTGTAATCTTCAGACCTCTGTCTTGCCATAGCTAGTAATATTTTATTTAAATTATAAGTCTATTCACAAAGTTAAAGAAAATTATTCTTGCCACCTCTCTCTAAGAGAATGTAATAAGCCATGTGATGTGTGGCTAGCTATTCTGGTAATCTGGTATGTCCTGGGATTTCCAATGATTCAAACCATTCGTTCTAAACTGGAAAAAAGACTACAAAGCAGGAAGTGAGGAAATTAACAATAATGATAATCATCCAAAGATAAAAATGCTCCAGCAAGTTTATTCAAGTAGCCCTTGGAACAAGCCTTAGAAACCAGTGCCTTTCACTATTATAATGCTTTGAAAATGGATCAAGTGTTGTAAGGAGAAAAGTAGACAATTTGTCAAAATATTATGCAGAGCTTAAACTAGATTAACTGAAAAAGTGAAACTAGCATCACTGCCTCTATGTGACTAGATCACCTCTGAGGTGCAAAGATTACAGTAAACTACCTCTCAGGAGACACAAGGGCGGGCAAAATGAGAACGGTACAATCTTGGCTCAGTGTTACGATAGAAAACATACTAGAATAGTTACAAATGTAAGTAACCCTTAATCCTATGCATAGGATGAAAAAAAGAAAGTGAAAATAAGGGTGCATAACCTTCAGAGAAAAGACCAGATTGTGACAAAACAAGCAGTGATGTAGTATGAGGGAGAGTGAGATCTTGGGCTGGCACTATGACCTCTCTGGGTAAGTCAGCCTCTCTGAGGCTCAGTTTCCTTCTCTGTAAAGTAGGAACGACACTTATCTCATAGGGTTACTGTGAGGGAAAACACTGCTTATCTGAGTTTTTATTCCTAGCAAATTCTGAAAGCAATCCAGCACATATGCTCCTAAAAGCAGCAAAAGTGTGCCTCTGTTTTATTTTGCTGTTATTTAGATACAATCCTTATTTTTTGTTTACAATTATGAATGCATATAAAAACAGAACTTTTGAGAAGGCTAATCTATATTTTGCTCTTCAAGAAGATTAATTGGCAATTTAAAAAGATATTATTTGGAATAAGATGTCTTGTTTAATGTGAAATGAAAATGCTTTGGTTTAAAATCCTGGGTTTCTTTCCAATATCTTTCCCTTAAGGATTTCCCTTCAAAACTGCCTGAGGTAGCCTTCAGACCTCAAAGCTGACAGAAAATAAAAACTCAGAGTGAAGCTAGAGATTCTATTTCAACAAATAAACCACAGCTTAGGGATTCTGTAATACCCTGCCTGGGACTCACTTTCCTCATTTATAAAATGAAGGGGGATATTAGATTAAGTGATCTCTAAAGACCTCTATAACTCTAAATGCTGTCATCTTAAATGATTTCTTTTCTAGAAAGCCTCACAGGGTAGCTGATTTTTATGAGAGAAATTTAGGAATCCTCACAGGAAACACCACATAGGAGGCATCAAAATGGACATTAGGATGCCAGAGTTCAGAGCAGAAGAAAACAAAGATGTCTTCGAAAATAAGAACAAAAACAAGGGGGAATGGGGAGAAGAGAAGTATGTGCCTCTTTAGAAAGTAAACCTGCTCAGGACAGATAGCTCTCCTAGGATTCTCCTTGATTCTCCTCAGTTCTATAAAGCCCATAGAAAAGCCACAAATATTTTTTTGGTATTGTTTCTTTTAAAAAATTAATTATTTTTATTTATTTCATAAAATATTTCCCAATTACAAGTATAATATTTCAACAATATTTAAAAAAATTTTGAGTTCTAAATTCTCTCCCTCCCCTTCTCCTTGAGAAGGCAAGCAATTTGATTTTGATTACATGTGTGAGGTCATGCAAAACACATTTCCATATTAGCCACATTGCAAAAGAAAACACAAACAAAATAAAGTGATAAAAATTAAAGTTTTTTGAAAGCACACTTCACTCTGTACTCAAAGTCCATAGCATTGATCATCATGGGTCTTTTGGAATTGTCTTGGATCGCCGTTTGGGTCAGAATGAGAAGCTACAACTACTGAACCACTTCCTAGCTGTCTTTCTTGCAAAAAGGTCAAGGGACCAAAAAGGACAGTTCTGTATTAGTCACTCTGACTGCATAAATGTTAGAATATTCAGGTGTGACAGTTAGTGAGGTGAGCCCACTACATATTTTGCTTGTCAATTAAGAAAAAAAAAGTCCATACCACCAACTATAGACTGTCATGGACAAGGCTCAAGATCAGGCATGGAATTCTTTTCTTTTGACAATCTTATGATACTAGTTCAGGGATCCAAAAAGCTACTAAAAAAAAAGGCTTTGTTCCCCATTTTTTCCAATTATTTAAATTTAACAATAATGATGGGGTGCTTGGGATCTATGTCTGTAAAATCAATTTGTAAACTCATTTTGTAACATCAGTTTGTAAAATCAATTTGTAAAACCAGTCTGTAAAATCACATTTCCCCCTCCCCAGCCTCAGAACATTAACTCTGCCCCTTCCCCCTGCCAACACTCTGCCCTGCAACTACTCATGAACTGTGTATCTCTGCTTGGAACAATAACAAGCTACACCTATGAATCCTTCACTAGACCATCTATAAACATTTTAGCTTAGGCAAATGTTATCTCCCCTTAGTAAATGGCCAGCTGCCCCATGAATCCTTTAATGCCCTATCTATAGGTTAACTTCTTAGCCAATTATACACATACTGAGCCTTGGGTCCCAACATCCATCTTGTCAAACATGACACCGATGGGTGGCAGACTAGGCACTTTTCAGTCAGCCCTTGACAGCTAGCTGACTTAGTGACGTTTCAGGCCTAAAACAACACCTCCAGGTAGTCCAGCCTTGGGCTATCTCTCAGTGAATTATGGGCAATAGGCCTGCGCAGTTGACATTAAAAGTGCATGTTCCTTTAAGCACTGACCACTTCTTAACTCCTCCCTAATCCCACCCTTACTCACCTAGTTAGCATAATTGACATCTGATTAATTGCCTAGACTTCTTAAAAACTAGGCCTATGTCTTTAAGTTTGCAGGCTCTCTAAGAACTCTTGCCCATTGTAAAGCATAACAATAAACTTTTACAATTCTGACTCCAAGTCTGCTTGGGTCTACTGAATTCTTTTCCAGACTGAATCGCAGGCATTCATTCTGGTCTTTGATAAGGATCAGAGTTGCTGTATAGCCTATTGCCATTCCCCATCAGTACCAGTAAAAGACGTATGGCTGTACCTTTTTCTCTAGAGAATTACTCCATTCTTTTAGTAAATTAACATGTTGCACTGCTGAACTGGCCTCATGGGTCTTAATTTGCTGATTTGTTCCCTGTGAGAACAAAGAATATAAAGCATAAAAATCAAGTTTACTGTATTAAAAACATACAGAAAGAATGTAATACAAAAACTATAAAACCAATATTAAAGCTGAATGGAGGGAAATCTGATCATATCAAGTTAATTAGAAACACTTATATCAGGATAATAGATTTTAGTGGCAAATATTAGCCAACTGAGGTAACTGACATGTTTTAAATATATGGGAGCATAGTCAAGGGAGGGGAGTTAAAAAATAAAAATGTCTTATTAGTCCTACATGTAAATTTGGACTAATTTTCTCCCCATCCTCAAAAGAGATAACCTTTCCTTGAAATAATTAATTTATAATCTATTTCACAGGAATGAACATTTTAAATCATAGGTTTTAAAAAAAATTACTTTTTTTCAATGATAACATAAAATGTACATTGCAGTCATAATTAGATACTGCCACAATAGTATGATGATCAAGTACAATTAGGACCAAATTAAATGGTATACTGTAACTAATCTACCAAGAGAAAACAATGATTTGTTCATCAAAAAAATCAAGATTTGCTGCTCCCACACAGCCTAAAGATTTTGGTAACTATAAAGGTTACATACAAACGTATATTATACAGAGTACATAAGATGTAGACCAACTTATAGTCCCTTCTGAACATACATGATGGTAATTCACTTGCTTAAGAAATGAATTTGTATGAAAATCTATATTAAGATTCAAAATTTAAGAAGCCGCTAGAAAAATGTCAATGATCTCCAAAACATATACTCTGTATATAGGATATTAATATATATGTCGATATACATTTAGATATATACAAACATATATATGTACACAAAGAAAATGAATGATAGTACGTAAGACATAACAGTGGTTAAGGGTCAGCATTATTATAGAAAAACAAAGAGAAAACTATAGATAATTCTTAAATTTTTGACTAATAATATGTTAATATTTCTATTATACTAAGATAGAATTTATTTATGGTACATTACAATTAAGTGGAAAGTATTTTATTTGAGATATATTTTCCCTTCTCACAGTTTTAGAACATCAAGATATATATTTAAATGAAAACTCAATCATAATTTGCTGGCCACCTCAGACATAATTAAAAAAACAAAACAAAAATAAAAAACAGGTTTCTCACATTACATATGCAGCAATAACATAGTATGTTCTTACCATACTAGTACATTGTGTGTGTGTGTGTGTGTGTATGTGCTTATTAGTAACTGTCCCACATGTTACCTAATCTCAAAGGAAATGTGGTGTTAGGGAAAGAGCAAGATTCAAATCCTAGCTCCAAATGAACTCAAGACTTGTATGACCCCGGGCTGATCACTTTTCGTCTCTTGAGTCTCAGGTACCTTAGATGGAAAATGGGGTCATCATACCTCTACTACTTACTTCCATGGGCCTGTTGTGAGGAATGTGCTTTAAAAACCTTAAAGCATTATGGAAATGGGAAGTGTGGAAATCCAAACTAAACCTACATCGAGATTAGTTATGTTGAAATCTGAAAAGTACACATATATGTAAACATTCATTTTTCTACATATATCTATGCGTGTTTGTGACCTAGAGTTTTCCATGTATTATTCTACAGAAATATTACAGATGCTGCAGAAACTAGATATGTCCATATAGGTTCAATGTTTCTTTTCAAATAAGTTAAAACTTCTGTCACAAACTCTCTAGAAAATCCCCAAATATAATATTAGTTCTTTTATTTTTGAAGAGACAGCAAAAGATGTTTTTATTGTAGAAGTTATGAATGGAAAGACAACTTCTACCTCCCCAAATCTGATGCCTCAAGACATCACAGGAATAAAGAGCAGACACCAAGACCTGCTGCATACAACTTAATTCAATCATACAACTATATGTTTCTGCTTCCTTATAAAGACTAGAGGAGTCCAGAACTTGCATATTAAAATGTCAATATAAGTTTCTCTTATTGCAGACTTTCAGCAATTGAGAAATATAATCATTATATACTGACCTGAAAAGTGCAGCCATAACGCTTAAAACTACAGGTACTTGGGGCATTAATACATTCTGACAAATGTGCATTCAACTGCAACAGGAAAAAAATGTGAGTTTTGGTACAAACGTTTGCATGATAATGCTCAAACATATTAAGGGCACATATCATCTGGGTTGTATTATTAAAAATGGTGTTTCTAAATATACAAGTGTGTATATTATCTGCTTGCTAGATTCATATGCAGCAATATACAGTATATCCACATGTATACACACATACACTAATATACAGAAATACATTTAAAATAATTATTTTTTAAAATTGTAGTTTCTCTAGAACAAATTGTTGAAAATGTGACAAGCCATCTGCAATGCCAGAATTAAAAAAACAAACAAACCAAAAACCCAAAATGAACATTTATGGACTAGAAATGAAAATTGAATGAAACACAGAAATCTCATACAGTATTTTAGGATGCAATTGAATCACACATCTCATATACAGTACACAAGAACACAAAGTGAAAATATTTTCAAGGCAAGCTTATACAATGCACCACTAATCACAGGATCATTAGAGATGAGTTTTTCCTCTTTTGAGAACATTGATTTCTTCCCCAATGTAGACTTATTTTTTCTTTAAAGCAATTCGGGTTAAGTAACTTGCCCAAGGTTACACGGCCAGTTATTTTGTGTGGGTGTTAAATATCTGAGGCCGGAACCGATCCTGGGTCCTCCCG
The DNA here is from genome assembly GCF_028583685.1 of Petaurus breviceps papuanus. NCBI lineage: Eukaryota > Metazoa > Chordata > Mammalia > Diprotodontia > Petauridae > Petaurus > Petaurus breviceps. Next base: position 1,420,392 of record NW_027186428.1, on the reverse strand, counting down.
ACTCTAGGGCCAGCGCTCTTACTCACTGCGCCACCTAGCCGCACCCCCAATGTAGACTTATAATGACTGTTTGACATTTAATCTTAAAAAGAAACCCAGAGGTGGTTGGTTTTTTTTTCAATGTAGATTTCATCACTGCAAATATTTTAAAAACTAAATTGTGGTGAAAATTCATATCAATTAGGAGAGGAAAACTCATCTTTTTGGCAAAAACCCTGGTTTGATTGAAATGCTCTTTAAATATTAAATGAAATTACTTTGCTTCCTGTACAAATGGCTACAATGATAATATTTTAAAGGTATATATTATTAATTTTGCTATGCTTAAATCTTAATATAATGGCCAAGAATAACTTCCTTAAATATAAAAATTCACACTAGAAAACTCAAGGAGTACATTTCAGTCATGGAAAATAATTACACACCAAATTAGGGACAATGGTACACAAAAGTGCAATAAAGAATCAAAGGAGTGTTTTTTTTTTTGTTTTTTCCTTCCTGCTCAGTATAGCTGAGGAACTCTTAATTAATCTCATAGTTTTTCATATATATCAATAAATACAGATTTATTTTCTAGGACTAACTCTTGGTTTCCCTAGTACCCAGACTAGTACATCCTTTAGATGCTGACATTTACAGAAAATTTAACTCATCTGTTGACTCTTACCTTCCACCCTGTCCCTTAATAGTTTTAGAATGGACAACAAGTGTAACTGACCCGTCCAGAGATCATTTTTACAATGACCATTGCTGAAACAGCTTTTTTTTTTAAAGGGTACTGTCACCACAAAATAACACTTTGTTAAGAACTGACTAATATAACTTAGAAATGTTTTCCTCTAAGTATTCATGAACTACAATATAAGAAAAAATGGCTACTAATCTCATTTTACATAAGCAACATTTTTGGAATGAGAAAACAGATGAATAATGGTAGCAACAAAATACTGTATTACATATAATTATGCATAAATATATCATGACATACAATTTAATGCTGCTTTAAGAACAATCTGTACTTTTATGAGAAAACTGTATCTGAACAATCATCCTAATCTTTATAATATTAAATTACTATACTTCTTTAACATAACTCTATGGCATAATCACACACTTTTATATATTACTGAAGTATATTTTTAGGTGTATTTTCATTCTTAAATGTCATCTTGTCCCTGAGTTGTACCTAAAATAATCATAATTATTTCTTCCCTTGGCACCTCCTGTTTCTGTCCCCACCTCTGATGGTCCTCACATGAGGACAAATATGTTAAGCTAGTGAGTATTGATTTTCTGCTGGCAAGACCATCCTTTGAACAGAATGTGCTATTTATTCCCCCCAAGTGCCACCTGTTTATTCTTCTCAGAACCCTGCAGAGTTCCACTGACTCAGCAGGAGTTTCTTCAAAGATGGTTGAGAAGAAATTAAAGAAATAAAATATAGCCTCCATGTAACCATCATTCATTAATACTAATGGATGCTTAACAAAAAGAGTCCAGAGCATATTACCAGAAACCTAAACTAAATGGACTGAAGTCTTAAGAAAAAAATTAAAACTGGATTGAGACAAAATGGAGTCTGATTTTTCTACTATGTCCAATAACAGTAAGTAAAAAAAAAAAACTCCCTTGAGGAAAGGTTAGGTGATGTTTTATGTTTATACTTACTTTAATGTAGGGATTGATTCACCCATGTACTAAAAAAAACCTGACAATTTAGATGCATTTTTCTCAGACTAAAAACTATGTGGAATGAATATAGACTGTTATATACATATAAGTAAAAAAGACCCATGGTCCAGTTGGTCTGCTATCCTAATAACAAGAGACAATATCTGAGATTCAAGGTATGGCTAGTAATTGGGAAAATACATTTCTGATGTCCTTTCACCTCCTCTTTAATCACTGAATTCCCATGTTTGTATGCATCAGCTTTACAATGTGTATTGTGTCTCACTCTTTCATAGACCTTCTCTCTCAAATATCTAGATACCAGAAATAAATCTGCTAGAAACTAATCTCTGCTTAGGTGTTGTTGGTTGAGGGATACTTATATTTTAACAGACAATGCTGAGTCCAAAAGGTCCTTAAAGTCAAAGGAATCAATCTCCATTGATGGAATTTCAGGTCCCCGTGAGAGATATTTTGAATTACTGCAGCTTTCATGGAATCTCTTCAGCTTACATATACAGCCATGACCCTTGTCAGACGTGAGTGTAATGCCACTTCCATTAATACCCTGTCAAATCACTTCACCTTTCTGAGCCTCTGTTTTATCATCAGTAAAGTGGGAATAATTATACTTGTACTACTTACCCTACAGGGTAGTTGTGAGGAAAATGCTCAGGATTGGCAACAGAAAGTTAGATTTCTCCCTGACTGGCAGCTATTGATCTACTTTATACAAGAATGAAAAAGGTCCTGGAAATTTTATCCAAGATTACTCTGATTTTATTAAAACAAAATATCCTAAATATAAATTTATCTCATGTACCACTGATAAAACATCTGTGCTATTACCCTATTATTTGTAATCCTATAATTGCTGCCTCTGAAACACAAGGACAGAGTGAAGCTGGGTGTTGATAGAACATTACTGGGCTCTCTTGTCAAGAGGCTCAGGCTTTGAATGTGAGCTCTGTGTGGGAGCTGAGGCAGGAGGCAGCGTGAGATAATAGAACAAGCAATGGACTTGAGGAACCTGGTTTTGAAGTCCATCTCTGACATTTACTGCCTAACCTCTCTGAGCCTCAGTTTCCTTATTTGTAAAACAAAAGGGGGGAACTAATACTGTCTTTCAGTTCTAACATTCTATGAATCTATGATGCTCTTCTAGCTAGTATAACTATGTATCCTATTCTATTAAAAGTCTAACTGAAAATAACCTTTTGATATTACTTCACTACTTTATATTCTCAAAATAATCCTAGAGAACAATTCCACAAGATTGCATAAATATAAGTAATATATACGTACACATGCATATTTAATGCCACTGATTTTATTTCATTTCTAAAGTGTCATTTTTTCCCCTGAGTTGTGTCTAAAATAACCATAACTATATCTTATTTTGGTACTTTTGGCCTTCTGTGTATTTACCATCTTGCTTCATTTCTCTATTCTCACCATTTATAGGGTCATAGAGAAGAAACTCTAGAATTTTTAACCAAAAGAAAATAACCTTTCCAGAAGAAACCGGAAAATGTCTTACAATTCTAGAACTAGAAGAAATCTTCAAATATAGAATGACAGAGCTAGCAGTAATCTCAGAAATAGCCCAGATCACTCTTTTTAAAGAGGAAGAAATTGAGCTGAGAGATGCTGCGATTTGCCTAAGTCACACAGTTTGTTATTAGAGCATCAAGGAAGAGAAGCCAGGTTTCTTAGTCCCTATCTAAGGTCGTCTCATCTGGGTTGCTGTTTTTGAGCCTTTTCTAGAAAATATTAGATTAGAAACTACTTGGTTTTTTTATTTTACTTTTTAATTGACTGACATTCCAGCTTCTGTCAGAATTAATAGCTTTTATTTATAAAAATCTCTATGAAATTAGTGCTAAAAGTCTCGATTCCTCACATCCTAGATTATTTCTTATGCTATTGAAACTTTCTGGGTAAAATAAAATCCAATTTTTAACGGTGTCATCAAACTTTATTCATTGTCTCTGATGAGTTGTTACAGATGAAGCAATGGAAAAGATGCACCTACTAAGAATTTACTTTTAAAAGGGATGTGCAAATGAATTACATATGGAGGCAAATTAACACAGGTCCATTTTTCCCCTACTCAAAGGAAAAAAACATTTCTGCAAAACCATTTTTTAAAGTTATCAAAACACATCCACCCACCACTCTAATGTTCAATCAATTTTATATACTTTATAGATTATAAAGCAAATGAATTCTGAAAAAGCTATAAAGATGTCATAATCTAAACTTCTAAATCTAATAATATTGAATAAGCAATTATTTACAGTTTAAACAATTAGTAGAAACATCTTACCTCACTCCTCAAAAGTGTCTGAACACTACATTTATGTGGGCATGAGACAACAACACATGGACAGTCTGTATCTTCATGTTTCTAAAGAAAAGAAAAGAAAATTACTGTGAACTTGTTAAAAAATAGTCTATACCTACCAACTAGCCAAGAATTTTTAACCAAAAGAAAATAAACTTCCTACTACAATTATTCCAATAAAAACTTCTATTTATGTAAGAAATGGAATTTAATATAAATGTTATTATTTGTATAGTATTTGTTATCTGAAAATGGTTTGAGTTTGGCACAGGGATTTCCAAAAAAACAATAAACAAACCAAAAACTAGACATCCTCTTAGAAGATACAATCAAATATTATTAATGAGAATACACTTGTGTGAAGGCTAGCATGAATGATAAAAAAATAAATTATGAAAAACTTGCAAAAAAAATACTATCATATTATTTTGGCCATGTGGTAAAAGCAAGGGATGATAGGTGGACAGTCAGAGTGCTCCAATGGATCCCTTACAAAGTCAGGAGGATATGATGAGTAAGGCCTTCAGCATGCTGGGTGGACTGGCTATGACAAATTACTTCTGGAAGAACACGGGCAAGAGTAAAACAGGATGGAAGGCATGGAGAGGCTGTGATCCACACTACTGCAGAGAACTCACATACTCATGTGATCACAGATCTATCTGAACATATTAATTTGAAATTTATTATTAACTTAGATTTTGTTTACCAGAGGTTCTCAGAAAATCTCTTTCTAAAAGGATCTTTATTATCTGAAATGGTTCGTAATGTTGGACTAAATGAACTAGGAAAGATCTAAGTGTCCCAGAATAATCTCTGACATTGGATAAGCAAACTTTCAAGAAATTAGTTGTTCCTCTATAGAACGTAAGGGGAAACTATTTCACCCCAAGGAAAACGCAAAAATCCCGATTTACTCAGAATTCAAATAACCAATTGCCTTTACAAGTCAATTACAGTCATTTTATAAAATGATGGGTTTGTGTATTTGAACATATCTCCATACTGCTCCAGGACTCCTAAGAATCCATGATTTCATTGGGTCTCCTCCATCAATGTAGATGACAACCAACCCCTCCAGGTCTGAGATGGTCTTCATGAGTTTCTGTGGCTAAAAATATTGATCCCCTTGTTGGTTGATCATCTGGTGATGAGGCTTCTAAAATTAACTTGGCTGGTCATGGGCCTAATAAATCAATGAGTACTTACTATGTTCCAGGTACTATGCTAAACACTGGGGATATGAGGAAAAAGCAAAAATAAACCCAAACCCAAAACACGTCTGCTCTACAGCTGCTGACATTCTAATGGGGGAAGCAACATACAAAAACCAAACCATACAAGAGAAATACAGAGTAGATAGAAAGTGACCTCAGAGGCGCTGGTAACTAGCAGCTGGCAGGACCAGGAAAGGTTTCTTTCCTGGAGGAAGTAGTAGTTGCGCTGTCTCAAAGAAAGCAATGGATTGTAAGACTTGGAGTCTAGGAGGTAAGAATTCCTAGCTTGATTGGACCTGACAGAGCTTTATATCCTTCTAACATGGCCTCCAAAAGTCCAGGATCACTTCCATGCTATGTTGAAGCACAGAAGAAGACTTTTTATTTTTATTTAATTTTTTTTTTTTTGCCTTTTGCAGTGCAATTGGGGTTAAGTAACTTGCCCAAAGTTACATGGCTAGTTTTTTTTTTTTTTTTGTATGGGTGTTAAGTGTCTGAGGCTGGAACCAAACTTGGGTCCTCCCGACTCCGGGACCAGCGCTTTACCCACTGCGCCACCTAGCCACCCACAGAAGAAGACTTCTGTGATAGGAATTATCCTTAAATTAATATTTAGAAACCTCAAATGGAAACATACTGCCAAAATTCAGAGAATTCAATGATAAATCTCCTCCCATTTTATTTATGTTTTAATAAAATAATCAATAGACCAATTAACAATTTCCTGAGTTCTAAATATAGTAAGCATGAATCTATAAACAAACCTCCTTAAAATGTCATCATAAAAACACAAAGATTATAAATAGACCATTTATCTATCATTTTACATAGCACAGCTTTAATACTGACCCTGTTAAGTTAATGTAAGTGAACCTCTGAAGCTTTCCCAAAATATATAACTCAAGGTCATGATAAAGAAGTAATTATAGTATTATTCAACTCATTTGGAAGTAAATTTAAAAAACCCAAAACTTAATACTACCGATAGGATTAACTCTCTATGATGGCATTAAGATATTTCTAATAAATGCTAGTATATTATTTACTACAGACATAATTCAGTGGTACTATTCCTATTTATTAGTGATTGAATTCCTTTGTGTAGATATTAATAAGAAGGCAACTTCCCCAAGTGAATTACTGATCTTCTACAGACCTAAAATAAAATATTTTAATTCTACTGTTGCTAAAAAATTCTGAGTTGCTGAAAAATGAATAAATTTCTTTCATAAAAGATGATTACCTCTTGTGGCCAGGGTGTGGTGCCAAAGAAAGAGTTGGACACATAAATTCATTATGACAATTCCTAAGATCCCCAGGGGGCAACATTGATGTTACTAACCCAGGTCACAGGACCCCCCTGATCTATGCCTGGGCAGTTTCAATGTAGTCAGCTAGAAGGAGTATGAGATTGGGAATGAGAGAAGGAAGGTGGAAATCCTCAGTCTGTTAATTACTACCTTTTGTAACCACAGGCAAGTCATCTGATTTCTTTGGGCCTCAGTTTCCTTCGTAAAATAAGAGGGTTGAGCTAGATGATATCTAAGGTCCATTTTGTGATTCTTGTATTTATGTAGAAAAGCCCTAAGGATTTAGAAGGGTCAAATATTTTAGCCCTAGATTTAAAATGGGGCTTCCTCCCTCCCCCATCCTATAAACCAATAATCAACATGGAGACACTTGAACTTAGCTCCATTACAACCACCAAAAATCTCAGGTGGTCCTCATTCCTTTATTGATAAAAATTGTTCAATAATCTCTGGATTAGGTTGCTGAGGAAGAAAGGACTTTTTTTTTTCTTTCTGGTGCCTAAATTAGGATAAGACAGTACAGGTTAGAATAAAGATTTAAATGAATCAGCAATATATAATATTAGAATTGTAGTTGAAATACAGAGGAAAAGTCTGAACCCTTGAATGACAAAAGTCCTCTGGAGTTCTGATGTTCCAATTATGCCCTACTTCAGTGTCCATTATAGAATGATAGGTCACATTTACATAGGGCTTTGGAGTTTATAAAGTGCTTTCATCAAAACGACCATGCAAGGTAAATACTGAAAATATTATTTTATATATTATAGATGACAAAACTGAAGCTCAGAAAAGAATAATGAGTCAGTCAATGTCACATGAATAGTAAATTTATCAGAACTGGGGTTCAAGCCCCAGTATCCTGATTCTAGGCCTAGGGCTTCTTTCACACCACACCACACCACACCACACAGACTCTCACATGAAAAGAATACCAATAGCTAATTTCTTTGGCATATCAAAAATCTAGCCCAAAGGAAATCCAAATGACCCAAGGCCCATTTTTTCCTAGTTCTTTTTTTTTTTTTAAACAAGTTTAAAATCTCTGAGCATATATCTCTCTTTGGTACAGATGGCAAAGTAAAGATCACTCCAGCCAGAAGTAGCATGGTGGAGAGGTTAAATCATCGGCTATATAACCAGTGGAGTCACTGCTTATAAACTACTATACCATAGGGTTACTGAGAGCATCTGAGACAATCAACATGAACACATTTTTTTTTTTTTGCCATAAAGCACTACCATAAAAAACAAAGTGGTGGTATCATCATTGTTGTGGTGGTGATCATTTATAGAGAAAAGATTTTACAAAAGATTAAAAGTTTGTCTTACAAAACTTCTACCACGAGCCCCTAATAGTATGCCATTACAGAACCACAGAATTTAAATTTTAAATTTAAGTTAAGGGGGTTTCATCTAGTCCAACCCACACCTGAAAAAGAATCTCCACTATAATGTGCCCACTGAGTGATCATCGAGCTTCTCCCTAGAGAGCTTCATGAAAGGGACTCCACGTCTCCTTCCTGAGGCATCCTATACCATTTCTGGATGTCTAATTGTTTTTCCTGACATCAAACCTAAATGGCTTCCTTGTAGCTTCTACTCATTGCTCTTGGTTTAGCCCCCAGGGATCAAACGAAACAAGCCTCACCCCTTCTCCACATGACTGTTTTTCAATACTTGAAAAAAGCTGTCATGACTCCTGGCTCAGGCTGGTGAGCCTCTGCCTTATCTTGCCTTGTGCTACTCACCTCCCTCACATGACTGTTGTGGGAAAGGTCCTTTTGAAACATTAAAGAACTGCAGAAATGCAAATGCTATTATGACTATTATTTTTAGAAAAGAATCGTGAGAAAAACTGTTTGATGCAGAAACTAAATCTGAATTGCACAGAAGGTATGAGTAATTGAAATAGGAAAAAATTTCACCTGCAGAGTTATCATGGGAACTTGACTTTTACAGTACTGACATGTTGCTTCTCGGTATTTACATGACTTTTCTACGTGGCCTGGTAAATCTTTTCGCAGGATTTTTTCTTTGCAGTCAGCACGGACGCATGGAAGTTCTTCAAATTGGCAATCACTTTTCAAATGTACCTATAAGACAAAGGACAGACAATCCTTGCTATTTGATTTCAATATGAAATATGGCAAACAAAATGAGCACTGGCTCTAATCTTAAATATGTAGCTTTCCATCTGATATTTCCATACTTACCATCACATCTGTGTACAGCTGCAAAGAGTAACAAATTGAACAGAAGCAATGACCTTCCATATTGTGTTTGAGGATTATTCTTATGCTAAATTGTGCCTTAAAAACTATGCAGGCAACAATCCAGGCAACCTTCTGGGGTGGGAAGCTACAGATCTTAGTTACTACATTCTAGTTTAAATAATCTTAAGGCAGCATTTCCCAACCTGGGTTTGATAGAACTCTAGCTTTCCACACAACATAAACAGGAGTTCTGTGAGAACACTTCTAGAGTAGTGATATTTTCTTCCTCTAAAAATTTAATATGAAATTACATATTAATAACAATACTTTAAGTGACATTTCAAAGGATATAAATAAGATTAATTTCAACATTTTTTGCCCTCAAATATTCTAAATCTCCATTTATTCTGAGGGTATAACATATATCTACATCCTTCAAGTCAAGGTTTAGAGATTCTATAAGAACATTTCAAGTAACAAATTGCCATGTGGCCAAATTAGCTTGAGAAACACATCTTAAGAGATATTGAATTAATTTTATAATTAATGAAAAATTAAATAGATAATATTTTTATGAAGCTTTTTAGGAATGGACTTCAGTTTCCACATCTGAAGAGGAGGGGATTAAAATGGGTGAGCTCTAACATTCTGTAATTGACATTGAAAATAGAGTCCAAAAAGAAGTCATGCAAATACAACAATGTAGATTTCTTTCTAGGCATTTCAAAATTGTGAACATTTTTATGAAATCTAAAATTTGTTCAATATTTCTTTGAAAATAAAAGTTAATTTGGAACTCTACTCAGAAAGTTATTAAACTGCATGTCCTTTGACCTAGCTATGCCATTACCAGGCCTACAGTGGAAAGAGATCAAAGAAAAAGGAAAAGTACACACACACAAAATATTTATAGTTGCTTATTTTTAGAGGAGTCAAAAACTGGGAGCTAAAGGGGTTCCCACCAGTTGAGGAATGGCTAAAAATTATTGTATACAAATGTAATGGAATATTATGCCATATGAAATAACAAAATGGACAGTTTCAGAGTAAATTGGGGAGACATTTCTCTAGGAACTGATAAAGAGAGGAGAAATAGCATAATATATAACAAAAAAATAACAGAGAAAAGCAACTTTGAAAAAACTTTAGAGCTCTTACCAATGCATTGACAAACCACGAACACAGAAGACTAAAGACAAAGCATACATACCATCTACCTCCTTGCCAAACAAATGGATTAAAATGTAGAATACAACATATGTTTTTAGACATGGCCAATGTGAGAATTTGATTTGCTGGACTATACGTAATTGTTATGAGGGTTTTATTTTTTTCATTTTTTTGGTATTGTTCAATGTGGATTGGGGGAGGCAACGGGAAGAAGAAAGAACATATACTTTTTGTGTGTGTGTGAAGAACATATACTTTTAAAAATAAACAGATGGGGAAGGAGGGGAGAAAAGCTAAACTATGACCATATAATTTATACATCAAGTAAACTACTTTAGGGGCAGTACAGGTGATAACAAGGTAGCAGACCTGGGTTGGAAGTCCAAATTCACTGTTATGTAACCTGGAACAAATCACTTCATTTCACTTCCCTGCAAAACTAGGATGAGATACACTATTGCCCTAGAGGGCAGGATTGCGGCAGGAAAAGCATTCGGTAAGCTGCCAAACACCACATAAATGAGACCCATCACTGTATCACTGTAGTGGGAATCAAACAGTGTCCCTGGAACCTCTTAGATTCAGGGTGGTACGTGACTCAAACTGACTGACAGGTCCTAATGTTGTAGGAAACAACATTTCAAATGAAAAGCCACCCTGACTTTCACATTTTGATTTTGTTTTTGATAGGTCAGTATAGACATGATCTTATAGAAGACACAATCGATGACAAGAATTCCCAATCTGATAAGTATATTTAGTGCCCTTTAGAGAATGGACAGACCCACTGGTAACTGGCACCTTGTGACGAGAACAAAGATTATGACTGATCATCTCATCATTTAATAGGCTGGAACTCTTGTGAGAGGGGAAGAGGCATTCTTTTGTACCGATCTATGAAGATGAGATGACAGACCTTCTCAGTCCTTTCCCAACGTTTCTTATTGTGCTTTCCTTCCAGAGTGCTTCCTGGGGTAGAGTTATGGGTTAATAGTTAGTGGTGCCTTTGAGGCAGAAGCACTTGGTGAATTGTATGTTTGTCCAAGTGGACTAAGGGAGAGTTTCTGTGTCTTAGATTCCTGGTCACCTCCTCCCTTTCTGTTTCCCTTTTTGAGAACAGATTAGAGACCAGAGGCCTGAAAGCAGACTACAAGCTAAAGAGATGACAGCAATTTGGGCAATTTCTTGGGCAGAACCAGCCTCGGGAATTGCCTTAAGGATAATCCCAAGTTTGAGAATTCAGTGATCAGACCTTTTGGAGGAGATGAAGAGGGTGGGGGATTTCCTGAATAGCATAGTTCATGGAAAAAGAAGAGGATTACCCACATGGACCCTGCATCTGGAGTACAAGTGAAATAACTAAGGCCATTCTTGGAGAGAGAGGGAAGTGATCAGGACCCTGCCACCCCCAACTATTAACAGGAGTGTTTCAGAGGGTTTGGGTCCAACAGGAATGTGGTTTGCTAGTCCAGCAGCTCCAAAGAGTGTCTTCTGGAGGAACCTATATGATAGGTAGTATTACCAGTCTGGGAAAAACTATGTAGGACCCTGTGGGAAAGCTAGGGATGCTCTAGAATGTTGGAATGTTTTCTCACTGGAAAGAACAGTATACTAACAATACTTTATATGTTTTTCTATGGATGTTTTATGGACTTCAGTGAATCCTATACACCTATTGCATGTTGTTACCTTGAGTGCTTATATGAGCATTACCTTTCTACCCTGGGCATAAGCTATATTGGCAATTTTCCAGAGTGAACTCTGGGTAGGAATAAAACAGACCCTCTTAGGTCAGCCCCTATGTGTACCCAGAATTTTGGCGGCAGAGTCATATTTATGTTCCAGACAATTTAGGCTATTTAAACTTGAAAATTATGTCGATGTTAAGGAATTCAACTTCATAACATAAATCTTAATAATGGTAGTTCGATGCTCACCAGTAAATGTCCCAGGGTTAATTGTTCTGTGCATCCTCTGCTTTCATTTCTACAATATATTTGAAGAGACAGAATTTCTCTCTTACAGCAATTATCTTTAAATACCTGAAATTGAAAGGCACTTATTTTAGAGTATTAGCATCACTTGAAGAAAACATCAAACAAAGCAAGAAGCTTTTAATGAAATTATAAAACCAACTTTGAAGTGGACAACAGCAGAGAGAGTTAAGAATCAACTGGATATTTTTTGTGCAAAGTGAAGGAACTATTCCTGCTATGAAACACAATTAAAATAATCTAATCTTAAAAATGTATTAGATGTCACTAAAGGAAAACTGGTCATAGGTAGTGGTAAGTTATTTAAAATAACAATATGATTGATTTTTCAGATGACATCACACAGCTAAAGGATACAAGTATAATATGCACATACAGCTGAACTTTTTCAAATATGTAAGTTAAACATATAACCAGATTTTCAGCAACAAAGTACTTATAAGGTATATAGAAACAGGCTTCATTGTAAAAACAAAACAAAAAAACCAGATGGAATAGCATCTTATTATACAGAATCTCAGAATTGGAAAGTTTTATCCAGTTCAATGCCTGACTCAATGAATAAATCTCCTTTACAATATTTTTGCTAAGTGGCCTGCTAGCTGCTATTTAAGTGCCTCTTGTAGCTTTACAAAGTAATCAGTTTTATTGTTGAATAGTTATAAACATATATAATTTTTTCCTTACATTGAGCTGACTTACTAAAAAAAGTTCAGTGAATTTAGCTATAACATGTTTCCCAGAAATATAATGCCTAATAGCATACATTAGTTTTGGGTGGTATTGGTGACAATTCCTAACATAAGCAATCATAAAGGAATTCTCCACCACACAATGAGGAAGTATAAGAACAAAGTCCATACTCCAAAGGCAAATTAGAGTAACAAGAAAACTGAATGATGATAATGAGAAAACTTAATGGAAAGAATTGTAGTCTTAATGGGGGTGGCTAGGTGGCGCAGTGAGTAGAGCACCGGTCCTGGAGTCAGGAGGACCTGAATCCATATCCAGCCTCGGACACTTACCACAAAAACACTAGCCATGTGACCTTGGGCAAGTCACTTAACCCCAACTGCCCTCCGAAAAGCAAAAAAAAAAAAAAAAGAATTGTGGTCTTGACGTTAGAACATGAGTAGGAGTCCCAACTCCAACACTTGTATCTCTCATCATTTATTTTCTCTGCGTCTCAGATTCCTTATCAATTAAATAGAAATAATACTTCTATTACCTCCCCATTTAGGGTAATCATGAGACCAGCACTTTGTAAATATGAGAATGTGATTATTGTTTTTATTGTTATCTTAGGACACTGAGGTTAAGCTGCTTGTGACAATTCATTTCTTTCTGAAACAGTTCATGATCATAAATGTTTAAAAGTTCTTATTGCAGAAGACTTCAGAAGAACCTGGAAAGACTTGTATGGCCTGATGCTGAGTGAGCGGAAGAAGGGAATCAGGAGACTATCGCACAGTCACGTTGTGTGATGACTAACTTGGGTAGATTTGGCCCTTCTCAGTAATGCAAGGTTCTAGGACAACTCCAAGAGGCTCATGATGGAAAATACTGTCCACATCCTGAGAAAGAGCTGCAGAGTCTGAACGCTGATCAGAGCAGGCTATTTGCACTCTCTCTTTTTTGTTTTGTTTTGTTTCTTCTTTCTCATGATTCATTCCACCAGGTATAACTCTTCCTTACAACATGACTAATGTGATGTTTAATATGAATGTGTAGAGCCTACCTCAGATTGCACACCATCTTGGGGAGGGGGAAGAAGAAGGAAGGGGAGAAAATTTAAAACCCAAAACCTTGTAGAACTGAATGTTCTATACTAAAAGTAAATAAATTTTAAAAAATACCGAAAAGACTAAGTTTAATCTGATAATAAAACAGTTTTATCTTAGGAAAGAAAAATCCCCTATCCTTCTTTTGTCTTTAACCTTAGTTAACATTCTTCACCAATTAACATACTGTGAATTCAACTCAATTCAACAAATATTTACTGAGTATTTACTAAGCATAAGGCCCTGCTATTCACTGGGAAATAGTCTTGCTTTCTTAATGACATCATCTGTAGCATTTTTGTTACTAAGAGTTTTAATTAAATATCTACTAAAGAAGATCCTGTGATAATTGAAAAATACACATGAAACTTTAATTTCCTCTTCAACTTAATTGGGAAAGAAATGGAATAAATTGATGTCAATTATTAAAAATAAAGAAATTCAGAACCAGATAAAGGTCTTTTGTAAATATGGCTTAAAAATTTCGTGAACTTAAAGTTCATTTTAGTAAATCATCACAACAGATACTTCAAAAGTAAAAGAAAATAATTTTATTTTATTTTATCAGATTCTCTAAGTCTCTTGAGTCATATCAGGCTCGTTATTGGAAAAAAAATCAATCGTATAAAGGCAGCATAATAGATAAAAGGGTAGACTTGGGAGACAGGAAGAAATAAGTTATAATTCAGCCTTTGGAACTTACTAGGTATGTCTATGGACAAGACACTACACCTCTATAGGTCTCAGTTTCATCAACTGTAAAAGGAACCAAATAGACTGGGACTCTCTACAGGTTTTTGTAAGGATCACTTTAAAGTGTTATTGAAAAGTCAGTCACTATACCTATTATGAATATCATTAGAATAACTGAATGTGGGAGCTGAAAGGTACTTTAGTTTGCAAATACAGACTTTAGCCCCTTCACTTTACAGACAAGGACAAAGAAAGACTGAGAGATCACAGTTGCATGGGTACAGATCAGGGGGGATGAATAACTAGCAAAAAAAATCTCTCTTCCACCCCCCCCACCCCTCCCCGCCCCTGGGGCTGAGATAGTATTAGAACCCATAAAACATAGTAACGATACCAATACTTACATTATACATATTCGTTTGGGTTTGCTTTTCTGGCAGGTGAGTTTGTTCTTTAAGTTTTAAAAACTTCATATATAGAACATTTCCTTTCCCACTGCTCCCCCCATACCTCTCTGACCCTGAGTATAATTATACTATTATTTTTTGATAATCGCAACATTCTAAAGGCTTGATCAATCTTTCTTTATTCAAAATGTTAAAAATTGCATATATTTTTTACTGACATATTCGGAATTATATAATAAATCATTTCAAATTTAGTATATCAGTAGAAATACTGGAAGCAGAGGTTGAATGACTGTTTTGAGAGCGTTAAATAGGGATTCCTGCATGAAAGGAGAGGTAGGACTCGCTAATTTCGAAGATCCCTTCCAACTATAAAATAGGGTTCAAGTCCTAGGTAAATCACTTAATCTTTCAGTGCCCCTATAGTCCCTAAGAGTATAAATTGCAGAGAAAATTGTAGAGGAAATTCCTCACAGAGTACTCCCTACATTGACCCAGACCAGAAAAAAAAATCCCAGCACCTAGGATAATGTCTTGTACATAATAGATATTTAATAAAAACTTGACTATTCATTCAACAAACATTTATTAATCATATCAGATACAGTAGTTGGCTCCAAGGATACAAAGATAAAAAAATCAAACAATTCCTGCCCTCAAGGAACTTATATTATACTATGGTGGAAAGAATATTGGTCAAGAGGTCAAAAAATGTGTTTTTGAGACCTTACTCTGAAGCTTATTAGATATGGGACCAGGGACAAATTCCATTCTGAAAAATGACATAGTCTGGCTATATAATTTCTAAGGTCCTATTAAGTTCTAACATTTTGTGAAATTTCATCTATCTTAATGATTTGATTTGGCATTGGAATGGGGGGATGTTGATTTAAACTAATAAATAAGATTAACCCAAATTTTGTGGTAAAATTAAAATATAAGATAGCATCAAACATATGTAAAAATATTACTTTCTTTTCATCTTTTAAACTTTTTAATTTCTTTTCATACAGATCTTATTTTAAAATTGCAACTAAATTATAAAAAATAACCATTTTCATAAAATAATTGTAAAGAATTTTGAAATACCTTATCTTTAACGATGCTTTCTTGACATGCTGTACATTTTGGACTTGGAGCACTGGGGAAAAAAACACAGATTAATTACATTATAGTACAACAAACCATTCTTAAAAATTTGAACTTTTACTTATTTTTTTAAATTGTAACAAATATTTTAGGTCACAGCAACCTTCAAATTGATGCCACTTAATGAAAATCATTATGCTTAATTTTAATTGTCTAATTTGTCTTGCTTCTACCACAAGCCTCATTTCAGTCCACTATGAGGTGAATTTTGCATAAAATGAGATACCATGCAGAGGACGAGCTACTGTAGGAAAAAAAAGTCAATTAAAAAAAAGACTGCAAACTTCAAAAATAAGAATTCATTTCAGCTCCCATGTACTTTTTGTTAGTCCCTTCAATGCTGATCAAAATATATTTATTTGCAGAAATCACAACGAAATACCTATGAAAGGGAATTTAGGTCACCAAATACTAGCATCATTCCATCTTGTAAGTTATCTTTACTTTAAAAATTTTTTTTAACATCTCAGATGGGCTATTTATTTTCTTTACTATATATTAAAAACACAATGCTACCTACATTCTAAAAATAATGTCTTACTGTTTCCAGATTGATTTTCCTGATGCACAGTTTTTATCACATCACTCCCCTACTCAAAAAGCTTTAATGACTTCCCAACTGCCTATGAAATAACATTTTAGAACACAGCATGGTATTGAAGCCTGCCACAATCTTACAGCCTCACCTCCCATTTTGTGCTGGAGAGAAATCAGAATACTCTGAATGTGTTCATATTTTCCTGTCCCCACAACTATGCCCTTGTCATTTCCTAAGCCTGAAATGCAGCTCTCCAATATAATTTCTGCCTGCTGAAATCCCATCCATCCTTGCAGGGTCTGCTCAAATGCCACCTTCTCCATGACATTTCCCTCAACTCTGCTGTTCAGAAATTATAGCCTCCCTTCTCCAAATACTCAATACATTTTGTTTGTATTTCTCTTATGGCTTATCACGTTTTATTTTGTTTTATCCTGTCTATATAACTTATCCTTCTATTAGATTAACTACAAATTCCTTGAGAGAGAGAGAGATCAAGCCTTACTGATCTTGGGCTCCTCTTCAGAGCCTGGAACAATGCCTTTCACCCTGTAGGCATTTAATGAATATTTGTTGAATTGAGTATGAAAATTTAGCTTTGGTACTATCAAAACAGTGATGCTATTTAATTGGGGGCAGTTTCTTTATCTACAAAATGAAGATGTGGACTAGTTGATCTCTAAAGTCTCACCTCATTTGAAAAGCCTGTGTTTCTGTGCCCCCAAGTAATAGACAGAAAAAGAGGGCCATCGGGGTTGGTTAAAGAAAGACCAGAGAGAAAACACAGCCTGCTTTCTATTTTTCCTTCTGAGTTTGGCTCCTTTATTTAAGCAGTCGGGCTATCACTTCTTAGTCATCTCTACACCATGATGCCTCTTCTCAAGCCACCATCACCATACTCCCTCACCCCCAGCAAGAACCCTAGACAATCACTACCTTTTTTGGGGGGCCAGGCTCTGATAAGTGAGATTTCACTTTTTCTTGCCCATAACCAGTTTTCTACAATACTTCTCAGTCATCTCGATGCTATTCTGTTGTGTGAGTAAGTTTCTCTTTATGGACTGCCTTTCACTATAGGACAAAGCCTGGTACATAGTAAGTGCTTTCTTTGTTTTACTATCACCTATCTATCTTACTGAATATTCATTTAGTAAACATTGTATTTCCTGATAACACACCATACCACACTCTCTATAACTACCCTTGCCCAGTTATTTATAAGGTTCAAAACCCACAAGCCTAATATATACTTCTAAATAGTGGGTAGATTCAATAGATCTGATATATTAGACCTAATGATTTCCAAGTGGTCTTAAAAAAAATCTTCATGACAAGATATTCTTCCTCTTTTCCTGAAGGGTCTCACCCTTCACAAAAGTCCTATTATAGTACCTAAACATGGTAATGGAGGTACTCCTGTATTCTTAAGGCCTATACTAACAGCACAAGCTCTAGTTAAGTTCCCTCAGGAAGGCAAAGTTAGGTAGCCTAGGAATAAACTGAACTAAGCACCAACATAGTAAAGTACTATAAAACTTATGTCCAGCATGCTGACCATTAAGCACTGAATTCTTTGGCTCTGGTGACCCATGAAACAAAAAATAAAATTTAAAAAATGATCTTCAGCACTGGGTTGTATCCTTCTGCTTCCACAGTGACAGTGATACAGTTATAAAAAGGAGACAGAGAGTGCTAGGAATCACATAGTTCCTAAACCATCTAGAAATATTAATTTGACTCTAAACATGAGATCCTTGTCAAACAACCAATGAGTTATATACTGCTGGAAGAACAGAATATTAATATTGACATATTATTGAGGAATAAATAAAGGAACTGGTAGAATTAGTTTCAGTATGTACCCAAAAGTAATGGGAAACATCATATTAATTGTTTCATATGATAATGATTATCACAAATCTTGAGGTAGTGGGGACCCTAGAGGCCATTGAATACAACCTTTTCATTTTATATCTAAGGAAAACTTAAGCAGAAGTAGCTTCATTGTGGAAATAAGGAAGGATGGTAAAAAAAAAAGTTGGATAATATTGGTTAAGCTTGAGACAATAGAAGCCATGGGCTTGTAGACTACACAGAAGTTTATGTATATATACTGAATGCTTCCTTTAAGAAGAAAGCCAGAAGGTGATGGACAAGATCACCAAAGATCATCACACACATAAAAAAGAAATTGACTTACAGCTTAAGAGACAGGAAATTACAGGTAACTGATGTGCAGTCATTTCTGAATTAGTCATGTGCTATGTGTACTGACTTGTCAGAGCAAAGATCAAAATCAATAAAAAAAAATAGAAAAAAGAATAAAGATGAGAAGATATAATATAGTATTACACAGCTCTAATCTGACATATAATTGAGCTGTTGATACCAAAGAAAGTGAAATATATAAAAGAAAAGACAATGACACTTTAACCATTTTTTAAAATGGAACCTGTGACATCAATTGGTATAGGGAATTCTTGGTGAGGAAAGCTTTTCTACAATGAAGATCAGTACCTATCAGGCAATTTATTGTCTTAAGAGAGTAGCCTGGGGAAATGAGAGGTTAAATGACTTTTCTAGGGTAATGCAGCCAATAAGTACATGTGTCAGGAATGGGACTTGAACTCAGATTTTCCTGACTTTGAAACCAGCTCCCTATACACCGCAACCAGGCATGGAAGTTAAAGTCAACACAAATTTGCAGTATCCTATGGAAGATGATTAAGGATTATGGGTAGCATGACCTCTAGGTCTAGCACGACCCACTATGTTTTAGACATCCCAACCTAGATGTCCTATAGATATCTCAAACTCAGCAAGTCCAACACGAAACTCATTATCTTTCTCCCCAAACCCTCCCAGCCTCTGAACTTTCCCATTGCTGTTGAGAATACAACCATCCTATCCTCCAAGGCATCCAGACTCAAAACCTTGGTGTCATTCCCTAGTCTTCACTTGCAATCATCTCACCTATCCAATCTTTTGTCAAGGCTTGTCAATTCTACCTTCATAAAATCTTATATATTTCCTTTCTCTCTATTCACACTGTCACCACCCTGGTGCAGGCCTTCATCACCTCATACTTAGATTATTATAGGACCCTTCTAATTGGTCCTCCTGCCTCAAGTCTCTCCCCACTCCAGTATATCCTACCCTAAGCTTCTAAAGTGACTTTCCTAAAGCACAGACCTGGCCATGTAACCTCCTCTATGAACTCTAGTGGCTACCTACTACTTCCAGAATCAAACATAAAATCCTCTGCTTGACTTCTAAGACCCTTCACAACCTAGTTTCTTCCTACCTTTCCAGTCTTTTACTTTATTCCACATGCTATAATAAAATGACACCAGCTTCTTATTGTTCCTCACACATGATATTTCATCTCCTTACTCTGTAACTTGGTTTTTCACTGGCTATCCTCCAATACCCCAAATGCTCTCCTTCCGCACCTTCACCTCTTGGCTTCCTTCAGGACTCAGCTCAAGTCTCACTTTCTACAGGAGGACTTTCCTAATCTCTTCCCTCCTCTGTCCTCTTCTTCCTCTCTGTCCTTATGCTACTGCCTTCCCTATGAAATTACTTTCCATTTACTCTAAAATATTTTGTACACATAATTTTTTGCATCTTATCTCTCCCATTAGAACAGGAGCTCCTTGATAGCAAGGATCATGTTTCTGCCCCTTTTTTATATACTTAATGTTTAAAACAATGCGTGGCACATAGTAAGCACTCAATAAATACTTGTCAACTGACTTACCATCTAAAGTAGCAAGAACTAACATGGGGAAAAACAAATTTTCAGAACCTTGGCATAAGACCCAAGTGGAAGGGAGACAACAAATAGACAAAAAATGGAAGAGACTTATCATAATTTCTATAGCAATTTTTTTCATCCACAACTGAATAAAAACTATCTCAATCCCTGATGAGCAAATTAAGGAAGCAGAAACGGCATCAAAAAAGCAAAACAGGAAGAATGACTGAAAAAGACAAATCAAGTATAGATCAAAGAAATATGCACTGCAGGTAACATAATTTGGAGCGTGTGAGTGTGTAACATAATTTGGAGTATGATTATCTGAAAGGAGAATTACCAAACGATGGGGTAAAATCACTGATTATTTTATGAACGAAAAGGTATTTAAGAATTGATTTCTTACTAATTGCTTACTATGTGCCAGGCACCAATAGCCATTCACCTATTCACCATAGGCCTACTTTCTCATCTTCATAAAATCTATGAGAATGATCTACATATATTTTGAGGGTATCCTTAATAAAGTTATGAGAAGGAAACAGGAAGGCTTTTATTGATGACTTTCTACAGCAGACTACATCTTTACAGCTACACAACTGATAAAAAGTTCAATGAATACAAGATTTCACTGTTTATTTATTATTAAAAAAAATCTGACTCAATAAAATTAAATGTGATCTTAAAGGCACTGTTCCAACAAAGGGGCTTCCATGATTCTCTTAAGCTCACATGACTCACTGACAACAAGAAAGAAAATTTTGTTCAACAATGAAGCAATTAAATGAATTAGTCAAATAAATGAATGAATTAAATGAAGTCTAAGACATAGAGGCAGATGTATGCTCACCAAAGGTCCTCACTTTTGCCTCAGTGAATGTACCAGGTCTAAGTGGAAAATGGGTATAAATATATATGTATATCTATCTGTGTATATATATATATATATATATATATATATGTACATATCCTTCAAATGCTCCTATTTGCAAATAGCATCATGGGTATTCACATCAAACCCTAAATGCTACTACAGAGTTTCCTAAATGAGAGTTACAACTATTCAAGAATTCAATATAACAATCCATACAAGAAAAAGCAAATGGATGAAGATTGCCTATTACTAAGGCTATGATCTACAGTTGGATGGGCTGGTCCATCAATACAGAGATCTTGGGCAGACATTGAAGCTGGATAACAAACTGGGTCCACCACTGAATAGATAAAGAGAAAGAGAAAAGGTTGGATTATATTTGGAAAATAATGTGATGTTTTCAAGAATACCAAGATGCTCCTTGAAACAAAACATGATCATTCTTCAAATGGTTCTACATTTCTACAAATCATAAAACACCACAGTTTAGGAAGTATCAAAACTTCAGGTGGTCTAAAAGGCAATAGAGAGACATATGATGCATTAAATAACACATATTACCAGTGATATCTTTTGTGTCACCTTTTTATCATGCCAGGAGACACATTATCAGAAAAAGAGTTGGACTGCTCAGGTAGCAAGAGTGAGAGATAATAAACAGTCAACCCAGTATTACCTACATAATATTAAAAGAGCTAAGGAAAAGACTCCAGGATGTTTATAGATGAAGGATTTATGGGAAGACATAAATAGGAGTTGTACAGGATGAGAAAGCATTTAATCTGTACCAAGAGATGGAATACTCCTATCAATTAGATACATATAAGTATTTAAAGAATGACAGATATCTGTTAACAAGAATATTCATAAAGGTTTATAGAAAAATTATAGTTAAAAATCAAGAAATATAAGATGTCATAGTAGAGACTAAGAGAATTTTCTAGTAGAATGTATGTGTGTATGTCATTTCATACGTATGGTGTATGGCCATTTTTTTGGTAATGAAGAATTTATAGAGCATATCTGTGATTTTGTTGGCTATGTGTGACATACCTTGATTGTTTTATTCACAGAAAATTCAAATATAAAAGTAGATCTGAATAACATATTTAGAAGATAATTTTCTCTCTTTCTCCCATATCTTTCATCTCCATCTCCACATAACAATATTGAAAATATGGATAAGAAACTGTTTCACAATTATATTTGTCCTCCACAGCTTTCATAGATTTCTCCTTGTAGTCTCCTAGTTCTGAGACTTAGCTGTATTGGCCACACCTACCCCAGGAATCCACAAGAACAGATTAGCAGGCTAGAGGAAGATGCTTGCTGGCTTTATGCAGACATCTCCCAGAAATTTCCTTTTCCTTTTCCCAGGAGTTTTGCCCTGACCTTGTGGACTGAAGGAAGGCATGACTTTGACAAGTTCATAGCAACTCATCTTGTTCTGCAATTGCATAGAGTACAAGGAAAGGCTCCTTGGAGCAGTGCCAAAGTAGTTGTAGCTCTAGGGTTAATCTAGAATTTCTGAAATCCATTCAGGCTGCAGACTATACATGATTTTAAAATTTCTTATTTTGTCTTCTCTCCTTCCCTTTCCCTTGAGAGGGTTTAAGTCCGATATTTTCCCTGGACCATGGAAGACTTAATTCCTCTTCTTAAATGGTTTATCTTTCTGTGTTTAAATATTTACTTTTTTCTCTTAAGCCACTATATGTGATAAAAGCTGCTCAACATCTGTGATTTTGTGTACTTTATTATTCAAATGTCGAGCAGCAATTAAGGAACTCCTGGGAAAGGAGAAAAATAGAGTTAAAATTTGTGGTATCTGGCCAGAATGCAATCTCTGGCTAGGAACTTCAGTTAAGTAAGAAAAAGTTAGTGACTCATTTTTACCACTTCCCAGGACAGAGAGAGTACTTTTACCTGGATTTCTAAAGCAAATGAGTCAAAAGTATGACTATGACTGGCTAAATAGGTGTGCTAACACTGAGGTGCCTAGTTTTTAAAGGAAAGCCTTTCCTCCAGAAGTGGAAGGGCTAAGAGGGTGGCTAGAAAGTCACATCTAAAATGGAGAGAGCAGCCCAGACCACTAACTGAAGGGCAAGCAAGAGTGAATGCCAATCCCGCCAGCCTGCAGCACGACCAACACAGCAAAGAGGAGTTAGATGTATAGCTTATCAAACACTATTACAGCTATAATTAGTATGTACATATACATGTATAAATGGCTATAATACATATATAATATAGCTATGTATATAAATGTTACATATATGTGTATACATATAGCTATATGTAGTATAGCTATAGCTATAATAGCTATAGAAAGAGCCAAAAGTCTTTTACAAAGATAAAAATGTCTCAAGAATAAGTGATCACTATGTGAGCTCATTTGTATCATCACGCATATTACATTCTCAGAAAAAATGAGGTTATTCCATTCATATTTCAAAAGCTAACCTCATAAATAGGTTGGTTACTCTCATCAATGACATATCACTGATTCATCAATGATACATCACAGATGAGAAGGTCCCAATTAAAAGATTCAATAAAGATTTTTCCTTTTCTGTTAAAAAACTGACAAGTTTGTCTCATCTTCAATTATGCAAACAGTTGTTCTCTATATTTTAATCCATTTTCCCTATAAAATTCCAGAAGCAGGCTCTGAAATTTTCAGATATGTGTGTGTGTAAAAGTTGAAACTGAAAAAACTGTGTGTATAAAGGTTGAAACTGAAAAATCTTTACCTCAAAAACATCTAGTCCAAAATACTCTGTTGACAGCCAGAAATACATACCTCAATAAGACATGCATGCATGTTTCACAGAATCGGTGACCACATTCTGTCTGCTTCGGGTTACATAAAATGAGGTGACACTTTTCACACTTATATTTATCTTCCACAGGATTCACAAATTTTTCCTTGTATCCCCCTTGTTCTGGGACATAAATCGATATTCCAGCACCGCGATCAGGATTTGTCTTTTGTTGTCCAGTTTGCAATGGAGCAGGGGGGTCCATCTTTTTGCTGGAATCCATTTTAGAAGAGAAAAATTCTGCAGAAGAAAAAGAAAATTATACAATAAGTAAGTGAAGAATTAACATGAACACCAGAAAGAGGAATCCTCAAGGATATATGACACCTAAATTCATGGGTACTATAATCTCCATTCTACAGATGAAGAAATCAAATAGCATAGAGAGTGTTACTTGTCATGCCAGTAAGATTAAAAGGCAGGATTTGAACCCAGATCTCTCCAGATTACCAGACCAGCAATCTTTCTATTATACAATGTTAGCTATCAGGGGAAAAGCAGTGGAACTGAAGGTAAAAGACCTGAATTTGAGTTTTGATTCCTTCACTATTCAGATGTATAACACCAGATAAATCATTCAATCTTGTAATCTGTTATCTAAAAACTGATGATATGATCAAATTTTAAAAACCAATTATTAAATACCTGTTATGTGCAAAGGCCATGTGCTGGATGATTCTTCCCCTCAAAAGACTTCTAATAAGGAATAATGGATGTATATAAAAATAACTAGAATATAATTAAACACATAAGAACAGATTTATGTATAGAGTTCTAAGTGGCAGCTAAGTGGCAGAGCAGAGAGTTCCTGGTCAGTAGTCAGGAGGACCTGAGTTCAAATCTAGCCTCAGACACTTAGTAGCTATCTATGGAACCCTGGATGAGACACTTAGCTCTATTTGCCTCAGTTTCTTTGTCTGTAAAATGAACTGGAGAAGGAAATGGAAAACTACCCTTTTGTCGAATATTTTTGCCAATAAAACCCTAACTAGGCTCACAGAGAGTCAGACATAACTGAAACTCAACAACAACAAATAACCTATGTCTCTGACAAAGGACTCATTTCTAAAATATACAGAGAATTGAGTCAAATTTATAAGAATACAAGTCATTCCCCAATTGATAAATGGTCAAAGGATATGAACAGGCAGTTTTCAGAGAAAGAAATTAAAGCTATCTATAAGCACATGAAGAAATGCTCTAATTCACTATTGATTAGAGAAATGCAAATCAAAACAACTCTGAGGTACCACATCTCACCAGTCAGATTGGCTAAGATGACAAAACAGGAAAATAACAAATGCTAGAGAGGATGTGGGCAAATTGGAACACGAATGCATTGCTGGTGAAGTTGTGAACTGATCCAGCCTTTCTGGAGAGCAATCTGGAATTATGCCCAAAGGTCTATAAATACTTTCATACCCTTTGATCCAGCAATACCACTCCTAGGGTTATATCCCAAAGAGAACATAGAATTGGGAGAAAGACCCATATGTTCAAAAATGTTTATAGCAGCTCTTTTTGTGGTAGCAAAGAATTGGAAATTAAGGGGGTGCCCATCAATTGGGGAATGGCTGAACAAGTTGTGGTATATGCATGTTATGGAATACTATTGTGCTATAAGAAACGAAGAGCAGACAGTCTTCATATTTACCTGGAGAGGCTTAAAAGAACTGATGCTGAGTGAGAAGAGTAGAACTAGGAGAAATTTGTACACAATTACAGACACAACGTATGTGTGATGAGCAACTGTGATAGACTGGACTCTTCTCAGCAATGCAGTGATATGTCAATCCCAAAAGACTCATGATGGAGAGAAATATGTGCATCCAGAGAAAGAACTAGAAAGAACTGAGCTTATATCCAGGTGGAAGCAAAATACCTGATCTTTTTCCTTCTCTTATTTGGTTTTATGTCCTCTTTACCATTTCTCATTCCAGCTGATACAATCTGTCTTTATAACCTGACTAATGTATAATGTGAAAGTATTTACAGATCCTATACTTGACTATATGCCGCCATGGGGGGGAGGTGATGGAGGGGGACAAAATGTGAAACTCAAGGAACTGTAGAATTGAATCCTGTAAACTAAAAGGAAACAAACAAATTAATTTAAAAATAAAATAAAATAAATGTTTAACAAAAAACAACAACAAATAGAGTAGTGGGGGACATTGTAGATAATCTAAGTAAAATAATTCATTTGAGAGGTGAGGAAACTGAGGCTCCAGTTAAGTGGCTTGACCAAGTCACATAGAGAGTAGCCAAAAGGTCATTTGGAACTAGGTCCTTTCACTCCAAATCAAGCACTCTTCCCATTACAACACAGATGGGAAGATCAAACAGAAAGGGATAAGATTTAAGAAGAGAGAGAGATCACAAATATAAGAAGAGGATCAGCCAGATAGCAACTTGTTTCAAAAAGATATAGAGGTTTTGAAGGACTGCAAGCTGAAGCAATTTTACACTGCATTGAGAGAGGAATAATGTCCAGAACTAGAGAGGGCATTGTTCTTTTATGCCAGTCAGACCGTATTTGAAATATCAGTTTGGTCTTGGTCCCTACTATTTTAGTAAGTACATTCTGCAGCTAGAGGTTTCTGAAGGACCTTGAGGTCATGTCATATAAGGAGTGGATTAAGGAACTAGAAATGTTTAGCCAGGTGAAGAAAAGACTTAGGGAAGTCATGCTAATTATTTACAAGTATTTGAAAAGCTATTCCCTGGAAGAAGGATTAGATTTCTTTTGCTTGACCTCAGAGGGCAGAGGTAGGAATAATGGGAAAAGGATGCAGAGACAAATTTAGGCCTGACATAAGGAGAGATTTCCTGACAATCAGAATTATCCAAAATTGGAGTGGGCTGTCTAGAAAAGTGATTCTCCCTCCTCTAGATGTCTTCAAGCAAAGGATGTGGTGAAGAGGATTTTAAGCCATCTATGTGTTAGATAACTTTACATGGTCTTTGAGGTCCCTTCTGATTTTCTGATACTTGGGGACATCCCCAGGAAACTTTAAAAAAGAGCCACCCCAGGAGCATCACCAGTACTGTTTTGAAGGAAGTGAAAGACATACACAGAGGGTTGGAAGAAGTCCATTCCAGGTAGGGGAGATGGGGATATGCAAATGCAGAAGCAGAAGAGGGCAAGTTGAAATTGGTCAGTAGAAGAATATGTCCAGTAGAAGAATATGATGGGGAAGAACATGAAACAAGACTGGAAAGGGGGGTTAGAATCAGATTATGGAGGACTTTGAATGATAAGCTACAGAGCAGCTTGGATTTTATTTTGTAAACAATGAGGAACTATGGAAGCCTTGTGAGCAGCAGAATAATGTGTCCAAACCTGGGCATTATAAAGATTATTATGAAGATGGGAGGAAATGTCACTCAATCAATAAGCACTTCTTAAGTTCTGGCTCTGTGCTAGGCATTGTGCTAGGGGCTAGGGATATAAGGACATGAAATCATCCTTGCTCTCGAGTCGTTTAGTGCCTCGTCAGGGAACATAACATGCACACATAAAAGTATATATAATATATGCACAAAATAAATAAGGTAGTCTGGAGCCACGTTGCAAAGGTCTTTAAATGTTAAACTAAGGGATTTGATCCTGGAGGTAACAGAAAACCACTGGAGCCTATTGAGCAAGAGAGTAAGGTGGTCAGATCTGTGTTTTAGGAGTATCATTTTTGCAAATGTGTGGAAAATATTGGAAAAAGGAGAGCTATGAGGCAGAGAAATGAATTAGGAGTCTTGTAATAGTCTAGGTGAGAAGTAATGAAGGCCTGAATTAGGGTGATGATTATGTGTGTAGAGAGAAGGGGATGGAAGTGAAAGATGTTATGGCGGTAGAATCAGCAACTTAATTAGATATGTGAGGGGGAAAGGGGAAGAGAGACATAGAGACAGAGAGAGACAGAGATGAGAGGAGAGACAGAAGAGTTGAAGATGACTTCAAGGTCAAGATCTGAAGTGACTAGAAAGATGGTGGTGCCCTTGGCAGAAATAGGAGGGAAGTTAAAAAGAAGGGCAGGTTTAGGGGGAAAGAGAATTAAATTGTGTTTGGACTATGTCAAGTCTGAGATACCTATAGGACACCTAGTTTGAAATGTCTAATAAGAAGTGGTGGCACAAGATGAGAACTCCAAAGAGGAACTAGGACTGGATGTATATTTGGGAGCCATCCTCACAGAGATGCTAACTGAATTCATGTGAGACTTCAGAAGTAGGAGAGAACACGATCAGGACAAAGCCCTGTGATATGCAATGAGGATGCACAACATGGATGATTAATGAACAAAGGAGATTGAGAAGGAACAGTTAGACAGGTAGGAGCACGAAGAGAAAGAAAGAAGCACCTTGAAAATTTGGATAAGATGGAGAATCCAGAAGAAGAGGGAGGTAAATAGTATTATGTCTGTAGAGAGATTAATCAAGGATGAAGACTGAGAAAAGACCACCAGATTTAGAAATTAAGAGCTCAATGATAACTCTGGAGGGAGTCGTTTGAGTAACAAGGTAAGAAACAAGCTTGCAAAAGATTGAGGAGTGATAGGAGAGGAAGTGAAGCCAGGAGAGCAGAAAGCTTTTTCTAGGATTTTGACTATGAAAGGAAGGAGGGATATAGAATGACAACTTCAGGGAATAGTAAGGTCGAATAAAGGTTTCTGAAAGATGTTGAGATCTGGGCTTTTTTTTTTTTTTTTGGTAGTTAAGCAGGGAAGAAGCCAGTAGAAAGGGAAAGATTAAAGGTTAGAAAGGATGGTTGTGGGGGTAACCTGGTGAAAGAGAAAGGAAGGTACACAATCAAGGAGGGGGAAGGATAAAGGCCACTTCATTGGAAAATGGAATAAAGGAGAGAATGAAGGGATGATAAAGGGGTTTTGAGATGTAGGGAAGATAGAGCTCATGGCAAATAGCCTTTAAGTTCTTAGCAAAGTATAAAGTAAGGCCTTTGCTGAGAGGGTTGAGGGCGAGATTGTGTACAAAGTTTGAGGATATAATAAAAGGTTTCAAACAGATGTGGTGGAGAGTGTGACAGAGAATTAATTAGGAAGGAGTTAAAAGGATTGTTTTGGCACAATAAGGCCCCAGTTAATATGATATAATATAAATTTGTAGTGGACCTTACCCAACACTGGATAGTTGCATAATTTCTGTAGTTCAAAAGCATATAAGTATGAAGTAGGTAGTGAGAGTTACCCAGGGCTGTGCTTTTGTAAGCCCATGTAGGGTGACAGAACAAAGAAGCAGGGTATTTGAGAAAACAAGGTGATATAGTGAATGGAGTGCTGGGTCTGGAGTCAGAAAGACCTCAGTTCAAAATCAAGTTGCGTGACTATGAGTAAGTCACTTCAATTCTGTCTCAGTTTCCTCCACTGTAAAATGGAAAAAAAAATAATAATGCCTGCTTTCCCTCCCCCAAGTTGTGAGGATCAAATGAGATAATATTTATAAAGGGCTTAGCACAGGACTTGGCACATAGCGTGTGTTTGTTTCCTTCCACCCTCCCTCTCTTTCCTTCTTTCTCCTAATTATTTCCTCCTTTCAAGAAGGTTATGAACATGAGAGGAGGGAAGGGTCAGAGGGTACCTTTCATCTGGTGTTGACACCTTCTTGCTCTCAGGAGAGCCTTTGAAGAAAGAGTATCATGTTTTCTGAAATCCACCCTAAGGGCTGAGGCCTCAGACCAGTGTTCCCCACCTTTTCCTCTTTTAGCCCTCACTAAGAGTGATGATGTAAAAATTTCAATGCCTTACTTCAGCAAACAAGGTCATCCCCTCACCAAGTCACTAGGGCAGAAATGGGTAGGTGTGGGTACTTGAAGAAATATCAACATATATGTTGATGGCCCCTTAGTATATAAGTGTAGAGAGGAAAACTACAAACAGGTACTAAACTCCTTGAAAAAGAAGGGAGAATGACTGGGGGAAGGGAGGAGTCAGTAGATGGCCACCCAAGATCTAGATTGGGCAAAATCTTTAGATATAGTGAACCTCAGAGGAGAGGTTGCTGAGTAACAGCAACAGAGGAAGGGTCTGCAAGTGGTAGTGGGGAGCAAGGAGCACACCAACTTTTCCTCCAACAAGAGGCATGAAAAAGGAAAGGTTGGCCAGAGAAGCATTGTCCTTTGGGGACAGTCAGGCCTTCCTGAGTGTCAGAAGATAGAGGAAGTATGGGAAGGAACTAGAGACAGGGGGTAAGTGTAAGGCCATTTACAACTGCTCAGGCAAAACTATAACTGCAGTGGGATTAAAAAGGAGAAGAGATATTGTGGAAATAGACTCAAACAGGGGTTGCTAATAGATTAACTGTAGGGGATAGAGAAGAGTCATTTTAAGCCTGAATGACCTGTAGGAGGGAACTACAATCAGTAGTCTGTGAGTCAACAAACATTTATTAAACTACTAAGTGCCAAGCACTGTGTTAAATGCTTGGGATTAAAAAAAAAGGCAAAAGACAGCCTTTGCCCTTGAGGAGAACTCCTCAATCTAATGAGATACAAGCAAAAAAAAAAAGTTACAAATAAGCAATAGAAAGGAAAAAATAGTAAATAAAAGAGGTAAGTCACTAGAATTAAGAGGGGTTGGGAAAGGTTTCCTTAAGATAATGGGATTTTAGTTAGGCCTTAAAAGAAGTCAGGGAAATAAGGAGGCAGAGATAAGGAGGGAGAGCATTCCAGGTACCAGACAGCCAGAGGAAATGCCTGGAGCTGACAGAAGGTGTGTCTTGTTAATTAACAGAAATAGTATAGTTAAAAGTACGGTAGTGTCAGTTAAAAGGGTAAATAGATTTTTGGAGGGGAAAGATGAGTTCAGTTTGAGAGATGATGATAAAAGTCATCAACCTCTTCCAGAATGCCATAAGTCATCTAATATATGGTTATATAAACAGTGGGATTATTCAACATACTGTACTGGATATATGGACTGCCAATTCATTTTAGTGCCACAATGGATTATGAAGAGATAATACAGAAGACCATAAGAAGAGATAACTTTTGATTAGTCAGGCAAGTGTAGGGAAGCCATGGCACGAATAGTTTAACACCATTTATACAGAAATCATATAATGCAGTAGATTTATCTTTTAAAATTTATATTTCCCTTAAACTAATGTTCAAATCAATTTTCAGTCTCATAAACTTGAGTGATCCCTCGTAGCACTTTTGGTACAACACTGATGAAAGTTGCCCAGGATGAACAGGCATGGATGGCTTGCAATTTGTACTGTTGAAGATAATGCTGAAATTGAAGGAATCACAAGTCAGATATTTAAGTAAGAAGATGCTATATTGGCAGGACTGCAAGGATGTGGGATAAAAATTTGTTAATGGGAACAATAAAAATGGCCTATATGCATATCATGTACTATAAGATGAGGCAAAACAATGTACAAAGTGTGTGTATACATCTAAACAGCATTGCTAGAGGTGCAATAGTGGCTAAGGTCCTTAGCAGGGGAGAATTAACAAATTCATTATTTATAAGTCTTATTTGTATTTAATTAGTTTAAGACAGACCTTGGATAATTAAGAAAAAACAATAACTGACCCCATGTCCCTGCCTGAAAATTAAAGATGTAAAATTCACACACCATAGAAATTTAAAAACAGCATTTAATTATCAACATGTTGATTGGCACTAATGACCAATGAAGATAGAAAAATTTATTATAATCAAATAATTAGAGGTGACAATACATATAAATATCTTTACATGGATAAAAGCGTAAATTGTTCATTCCTACTACAAGCTAAGAGGATCACAGATTTTGCTGGAATTTGAGAGACCTCCTAGCCTAATCTCCATGGATCCTCAGGAAGAAATAATCTTTGCAATGTCCCTGAAAAAAAATCAATCAATAAGCCTTTATTTAGCAGTTACTATATGCCAGGTTGAATATGGGATAGCAAGACAAAACTGAAACAGGCCCTCTCAAATGAGACAACCTATAAATATGTGTAACTCTTTTGGGGGTAGGACACTAACAACTGCGGGGAATCAGGAAAGGATTCATGTAGTAGGTGTCACTTGAACAGAAAGGAAACAATGGGGTTTTAAATGATGAAACAGAGAAATGAATGCCTGGCATGAGGAATAGTCAGTGCAAAGTTGCAGGAATAGAAAAATATCTGCAAGGTGAAAGAAGATCAATTTGGTTAAATTGTAGTATATGGGAAGGAGAATAATGTATAAGGCTAGAAAGGGAGGTTGGAATCAGATTCTGAAACACTTTAAAAGAAAAGCTTTTATTTGTTACAAGAAGTAATAGGAAGCCATTGGAGTTTAATGAATAGGGAAATGACTTGGTCATACCTGCTTTTTAGGAAAATCATTTTGGCATCTACATGGAGGATAGATGGGAGAAAGGAGAGAGCTGTGGTCAGGAGAACAATCAGAGGGTTATTGTAGGCAACGTGAGAAGGGCCTGAACTAAGGTGGTGGCTATGTGAGCACAGAAAAGTGAAAAGACACGGGACTTACTGTGGTGGTAGAAATTTCCAAAGGAGTTCAGTCTCTGACTCATAGTATTCCTCTCTATCCCGACGCCTACCCTTACACTAGACACCTTCAACACACATAGTGATGTTCCCTCAAACACCTTCACCTCCTGATTCCTCAATCTTCTCAGCTCTCATGACCTATTTCTCTATTCTACCTCAGGCACACCCTAGATCTTGCCATCACTCACAAGTGTTTAACTTCAACCATCAAAAGGTCTAAAATCTCTTTATCACAGACCATGACCTCCTATCATTCCATCTCTCCCTATCCATCATCCTTCCTAAACTTATTTTTTGTCCTCACTAGGCTCTCTGGACCCTCCATCCTTGAGTACTCTTCCAGACGATCATCCTTGATCTGATTTAACTTTCTTCTCTTCCCAATGTCAACCTCATAGTGAATCAGTTCAAATCTATATTGCCTTCTACTCTCAAATTCCTTGCTCCCCACCCTATCAACACTCACACCTTGCCAAACCCCAATCATGGACTATTTTCACCAGCTATCTCCTCTACTCCTACTCCTATTGCTGAACAAAAGCCGAGAGAAATCATGTGATTAAACCAAACAGGTCCACTTCAAAATTATGGTATCTAATCTCAGCTGGGCCCCCACTACAAAAAATATCATTTGTACTCCTCACTCACAGCTTCTCTATGATACTCTCCATAGAGGTTGCTCCAGTTTCCCCCCCCCCTCCTATTTAATTTTCTCCCTACTCTCTCTTAGCTGAGAGCATACCTCATATTTTACTCAGAAAATTGAAACCATTTGCCATCAACTCCTCTATATTTCAAAATTCCTAGCATCATCCCTCAGTTTTAGTCCAGTGTCTAATGGAGAGGTGACCCTTCTCCTCAAACGGTTAATGCATATGCACATACATCCTTGATCCCATCCCAGCACTGAACATAGTGTCTGGCACAGAGTGGGATAAGTGTTTATGGTCCCCTCTCCCATTCTCACTATTACCATCACTCACTCTCTAATCTCTAATTTCTACCTACTTGATTCCTCCTCTGCTTCCTACAAACATTCCCACCCCCTCAAGATATCATCCTGTCTCTCCTCTCATTTAAACAGCCAAATTCCTTGAAAAAGCTGTCCATTCTTATTTCCTTCATTTCTCTCCTGATTCTTAATTGCCAAATCTGATGACTTTTCCTTAATCTCCATTCTTCTAGACTTCCCTTGCATTTGACACTATTGACCATCTTCTCCCTATAGAATAATCTCTATTCACTGAATTTTCATGACACTGCCCTCTCTCAGTTCTCCTATCTGCGTGTTGTTTTTTTCTGTCTCTTTTACTGGTTCACCATTTATATCACACCATCTAGCAATGGTCATCCCTCCAGGCTCTGTCCTAGGCACCACCATCTTTCCAGTCACTGAAGTTCACAACCATAGAATTTATCCCTGAGGAGCTAGGTAGGATAGCAAATATAAGGTTTTCCTTAATAGAAAAATGATAGGGACAATAGTAGAAACTACAGGGTTGATACAAGGATCAAATGCTACAGTATATAAAAAGTGCTTTGCAAACCTTAAACTTTTGCTATATAAATGCCAGCTATTACTATCATTAATGATCCTTGATTCTTCACTTTGCCTCACCCTGCATATGTAATTTGTTTCAAATCTCATCATTTCTACCTCTACAATATTTCTTGCAAGTGTCAATATGTAGAAAGTAGAAATAAACCAATCAATACTTTCCTTGCTGTATTAAGGAAGACTTCCTGTAACAAGAGAATCAAGAACTGTCTTAAACAATTGGAAAGAGAGAATCTAGCAAAGGTGGTCAGAGGTGTTAAATGGAATTTCTTAGGAAAGTGAATGTCTCATAGTTTAAAATGTTCTGGACCTGGAGTCAGGAAATGTAGTTTCAAAGCCTAGTTCTGATACTTGCTAGCTAGTTGTATTATCACAAGCAAATCACAACCTCCATCTTTAAAATAAAGAAAACAAAATGTATGCTACCTATCTTAAAGCACCATTGTTCTAAAGAAAATATTTAGTACAATGCTTGGCACATGCAAAATAAGTGCTTAATAAAAGCTTGCTGATTGATCATAAACCACAAATGTTATACAGGGGTGTCCTGTGGCTTTGAGGCCATGTGAGGCCACAAACCATTTGGATTCAGTAAAAGGGCTGCACCTGAAGACCTAGAGGGCTATATGTGGCCTCAAAGCCACAGATTCCCCACGCTTTTGTTATGGAGATATGAACTATTTTTATTAATGTAATTTAATGTTTCCCATTTCTAAAGGAATAGACAAAGCTTCATTTTAATCAAATGTAAGCATCTGACTTCTTTATTTAAAATTTCAGTTAAAATTTTAGCATATTCATTTTCCTACATAGTGCTTAGTAATCTATGGCTATTTAGAATATATCATTTGATGAGAAAGGCGTGTTGGATAATAAAGAACAAAATTCTAGCCATTGATGCAGACTTGACATTGTGTAGTGGGAAGAAACATGGATTGGGAATGAAGAGACCCAGGTTCCAGTACTGATTCTGCCACACTATCTGTGTGACCTTGGACAAGTTATGACCCTTCTACTGGTCTTGGTTTTCTCATCTCTATAATAAGAAAGGATGGACTGGATGAACTGTAAGGGCCCTTCAGGATCTAAAAGTTGTATGATTCTACCAGCTTGGCATCAAGTTAATTACTAGTAATGAATGCTCCCTCAAATCACTTTTGGAAATAGGTGAGACACAAATAACAATCTGGCTCCAGTCTACTTTTTCAGGCTTACTGATGCAATATTTGCCTTCACAAACTCCATTCTAGCCAAATGACATTCGGCTTCCAGTCTCTCTGCCTTTGAAAAGGCTGTTCCTCATGTCTGGAATGCCCTCCTTTCCCTTTCTATCATGAAGGCTAGCTATTAATAAAAGGAGGGGCTGCAGATAGAGCCCATACTGATGAGATCATGGCCCATTTGTAGAAATAAGCATTCATTATGCAAATGTGGCACCCTTATTCTTGCAAAGGTTAGGACACTAGAGATGGAGCCCTTCTGCTTCAGCCAGAAGTCATATCAGCTTCTGATTCCTTGACTCCCCTGAGAAATTTGCTTTAAGCTGGGAACTTTGTGGAAGTGAGTTGATGGGACTCATAGACCAGCTGAAGCCTGTGAAGATGAAGAAGCAATGGAAGAGAGAGGGAGGGAGGAGAGAGAGATATATAGAGAGAGATAGAGAGAGACAGAGACAGAGAGACACAGAGAGACAGAGACAGACAGAGAGACAGAGACATACAGAGAGACAGAGAGACAGAGACTCAGAGACAGAGAAAGACAGAGAGAGACAGAGAGAGGAGGTCACCAGTACCTAACCATGGGGGCAAGACGCATGTCTAGGCAGATGCTGCTTTATTGAATCTATCCAGAGGGCAGATTCAAAACCATGACTCCTACCTTTCTCTTGTTTCCTTTTGCCTCCCTATCCTTCCTGGGAATATATGTATTTATTCTCAAAACTTATCTCTATTTCCTAAAGTTTTATTTATATTATTACTTACTTTGTCTTTTAAGCCACTTTGAAATGATAAACGTGGTTAATAATTGCATTGCTAACCTACATGTATCACGACACAAATACACAAAGAGAGACAATAAGGGGACACCAAGGAAGGGAGATAGATTTTACAACTGGAATATATTTTGTCACAGAAATTTTTGGGATAAGGGTTCAGAAGTGAAGACAAAGAACTTCTGATTAACTTTTTATAACCTCCCGGAACAAGGAAAGAAGACTTAATTAGGAACCTTTCTCTTTAGGCAACAAATAAGCATTTTGTCGGGGGGGGGGGGGAAGAGGGGGGAGCCTACAACTACTTTGTTTGAACAGAAGATAGGGCATTGGCCACTTTCTCCCCATTATTTTCCAAGGCCTGATTTGAAAGGAAAATCACGTTCAGTCTGGAGGAGCTGAGGGAATGGCTGGAGGGAAAGCCAAGGGAGAGAGGAGGAGTAAGTGGGGAGAAATAGCTTTATCTATATAACAGTGGTAGCCATAGTGAGTGACAACCCCGATTACCAGCAGAGCCAAGCAGCACACCATCACCCCAACTCAGCTAGACAACCAAAGGAAACCAGGTACTATGAGAACAAATAAAATACACAGTTCTTTACCCCATGGTAGTCATAGGGGACGACAGTTTCCCTGTTCGGTGAGAAATGAATCTATTCTAATGCCATGTTAGTAACAAGTGATCAGTTTTCCCCAGGTTCATTAATGGCCACATGAAGAGATTAGCTAGAAAGTACCCTATGACATATTTGGCAAATATGAGATGGATGCATGATCATCTTTGTAGACTAGCCATAAGAGAGTCTTTTCATAACTCCACGATGAGATCTCCCTTCACAATTTATCACTCTTTATTCCTGACCTAAGTTTTTAGCTAGGTAGAAATCCTTAAAGGAAGGGGGAGAAAGGAGAAGGGGAAAAGGTCACATGATAATTAGGAGCATTTTAAGAGTATTTCTTCTGAGCAGTAAAGTACTTCATATGTTGCATGGCAGCTGATTAGATATCCTGCTATCATTTGCCCCAAACCAACAAAGCTGTGTTGCCTTGATGGTGGCTGAGTTCCAAGGCTTCATTGCCTGGGAAATGTATATTGCCTTTTAATGTTTTTAGAATACCTCATGGGTAATGCTGATGAAAAGAATCTGGCACACTTGAAGCCAAAATAGAAATTAATTCTCACCCAATCACAAAATCATTTTAAGAGGCAATATTCCACTCATACAAGAAAGCAAATGAACAGATAACTTTCAAATAGACATATATTCCTCATAAAAATAATCTTCCAAGGATACTTTGCTAAGTAATAAGAATGTCCAAAGCTTAAATAGAAGCCAATAATAAAACATGTCTTTTGGCTGACTACAACAGAGGACCTAACTTGTTCAAATAAAGGCAAACCCTAGAAAAGTGAAAAGTCACCAGGGTAGGCAAATATATATATAAAAGAGGAGAAAAGAAGTATTATTTGAGTTTCATCAAGAATCCTAAAAATCATCTTACTGAAAGATTTTTATCTTTGCATTTACTATATTAGGAAAGAAGACTGTAGAGAAAAAGTACCCTAAAATCCTAAAACTTAAAACACTTTAAGGTGAATTCAACAAACGTTTATTTTCTGATTCTAATCTCTAGCTAAATTCTAGGTTGAGATAAATTACAAAACTACTTCACCTTGAGAACAGGGAAAAAACATGTATAAAATATGAAATGTCCAATAGATAACTAATTTGGATCCCAAGAAAAACATTTCTCCCTTTTCTTTTGAGGTATATCTATTACTTTAGCTATTTTGCAATAGATCTCTTTAGTATACTCCTGAACTTATTCTTTCAACAATCTATTGGTAAGAACAGATACCACCACAACAGTACTACTGTGATGCTACCAAATGACAGAGAAATGAGCCTGGGTTCTCTAAGGCTGTACCTATGGCGTGGAAGCTTTGGTAAGTTCCACCAAGCTAAAAGGGTTTTGAGTACAGTCCAAGCTGAATACACTGAAGACAGGTTTAGCTAAGTACAAAGAAGTTCAGCGTCTGTAGACTAGCTACCTGGTGATGAGGCAAAGCACAAAACAAAGGAAAACATAAAATGTCTCCCAATCCTATGCAGGTCTCGTGTTTCTTTACTGACGGCCTCAGACACTTAACACAAAGTTAGCCATGTGACCTTGGGCAAGTCACTTAACCCCGACTGCCCTGCCTTCCCCCTCCAAAAAGCAAAATCTAAAATAAAATAAAATAAAGGAAGAGAAATTGGTACACCAAAGCAACAAGAAATAGCATTTAATTGGACATTGGTCATCTTTTGCTGCCATATCTATATATCATGATTTTTTTTTTTCAGAAAGAAAGTTGCAAGGTACTAGACATGGCAAGTACCAAAAAATGTTTTAGAAGACTAGACACTAAGACATCAATATGAAAAAGTAGTCACAGAGTTCAGTAGTTTTTGATGTCTTCTGTTGTCAGTATCTTTTTGTCCATTTCATATTCTAGGGGTATCAATAGCTTGTTTTGAATCCTTCAGGCTCAAGCAAGGGGTGGTTAGGTGATGCAGTAGACAGAGCACCAGGATTAGAGTCAGGAAGATCTGAGTTCAAATTTGACCTCAAGACACTTACTAGCTGTTTGACCTTGGGCAAGTCACTTAACCCTGTTTGCTTCAATTCCTCATCTGTAAAATGGGCCAGAGAAGGAAATGGCAAAACACCAGTATCTTTGTGAAGAAAATCCCAAGTGGATGATCAAGGGTTGGAAATGACTGAAACAATTGAACAACCATAAAGGTATAGTCTTAAATTTTTTTGTTGCTTGCCATGCCCATGCCCAGTACTTTCTCATAAAGAATGTACTATATACATCTTTAAAGTATTCTTGTTGAAAATGAGGACAAAAGATCATCTGCAAATTATTTTCCATAGCAGAACACATTTCATATTCACTTGATTGACTAAAAAGTATATATATTAAAAAAAACAGTTCATGAAACAGTAGGATAACTTAATAAATGTTTAGATTTTAAAAACTGGCTTATACAGAAACAAGGGGGCTCTCCTAAATCTGATCCTCCAACAGGGTGTTTCCAATCATATAGTATCATCATACAAGATTCCTTGACAGGTATATAACAAGAGATAACTTTATTCAATGATCCTGTTTGTGTAGTAATATTAAAGAAACATTAAACAATTGTACATTCATTAAGGTGTTAACTCTTATCATGGAGACTATTTAGTGCATGAGACACATGGAAGAGTGATTCCTTATGTATGATGGTATCTTCCAGATGCTTCGATTAGCTGACAATATTGATACAAGGCATTATAGAGATTCTTTAATAAGATCCACAGCCATTCAAAATAATTTGATCAATACAGGAATTGACAGAGGAAAAACCAAATGAATAAAGAATGTTTTTGTCCAAATATTTTAGGTATGTAAGGTATGCAGGTAAATGGATAGCCCATTGAACTGGTTAATCAATACATCTATCTTAGACAAATATCTTTCTTTCTAATTTCCCTATTACTGTGGAGGGTACCACTATCTTCATAAGCACCCAGGCTTACAACTTGGATATCATTTTCAAATCCTCATTCTCACTCCAGCTACCCCATCTAATCCCTTGTCAAGTTCTGTTGATCCTACCTTTCTCTTTCTCTGAACATGTCTTGTATTCTCTCCTCTGACACTGCCACCACCTTGGTCCAGGACTTCTTCACCTCATAACTGGGCTACTGCAATAGCCTTTTGGTCAATCTCCTGCCTCAAGTTTCTCTGTACTCTAGTCCATCCTTACTCAGATGTCAAATTAATGTTCTTAAAGTGCAGGTCTGATCTGAACATATCACCCCACTATTCAAACAACTCCCTATTGCCTCCAGGATCAAATAAAAAATCCTCTTTTCTCAATCCTCAACCTTTTGACTTCTCTCCAACTTCTGGTTCTGTACATCATTCTCTTTTCCTTGGTACTCTCTTCACTCTAAGTTTTCATGACACTGTTGTGCCCTGATTCTCCACTTACCTGTCTGATCACTCATTTGTCTCACTAACCATGAAGCTTCTCCCAAGGCTCTGTCCTGGGCCCTCTTCTCTTTTCTCTTTATACTGCTTCACTTAGTGATCTCATTGGCTCCCATATTTTCAATTCTCTTTTTTATGCCAATGACTCTAAGATCTACTAGGTGACTCTAACCTCTCTAGTGACTTCTAGTCTCTCAATTCCAACTGCCCATTGGATATCTAGAACTGGAGGTCCTGTAATATCTAAACTCAACATGTAATATCTAAATTCAATATATCTAAACTCAACATGTTTAACAAACCGAACTCATTATCTTTCTTCTTTCCCCAACCCTCCCCTTTTCCTAACTTCCCTATGACTGTATAAAGTACCACCAACCTCGCAGTTGTCAGGCTCACAATTTAGCTGTCATCCTCTCTTACCTCCTATATGCAAGTGCTGTTGATTCTACCTTTTTAACATCTCTGCTATATGCCCCCTTCCTTCCTCAGACATTTCCACCACCCCAGGATAGGCCCTAATCACCTTTCACCTGGACCACTGCAGTAGCCTTTGGTTGCTCTCCTTGCTTCAAGTCACTCCTTTCTGCAGTCTGTCTTTCACTAGGCTCCCAAATTAACCTTTAAAGTGCAGGTCAGACCATATCACACCTCTCTTCTCCCTTTCAATAAATTCCATTGACTCCCTGTTACTTCCAGGATCAAAAAGAGAATCCTTGGTTTGTCATTTAAAGCCCTCTATAACGTGATCCTTTCCTACCTTTCTAGTATTCTTACACCGTACTTCCCTCCACTGTGACCAGTGACACTGGCCCCTTTGCTGTTTCTTGGACAAAATACTCCATCTCCAGACTGGCATTTTTACTGGCTGTCTCTCATTCCTAGAATTTTCTCCCTCCTCATCTGTATCTTCTGACTTCCTTCAAGTCCCAACTAAAATCATATCTTCTATAAGAAGCCTTTCTCAATGCCTCCTAAAGTTAGTGGCCTTCCTTCTACCGACTGTCTCCAATTTATCCTGTTTATAACTTGTTTGTATGTAGTTGTTTGCATGGTGTCTCCCCTATTAAATTGTGAGCTCTTGAGACTAGGATTTTTTTTTTTTGCCTTTGTTTATATCCTTGATGCTTAGCATAGAGTCTGGCACATAGTGGGTGCTTAATAAATGCTTTCTGACTTGCCACTGAAGCAGTTCTTCCTTAAAAATTCAATTAGGAAACAGAATACTTAAATAGGCCTTAAGTCTATCTTAGAAAAAGAAATTGAACAAGTCATCCACGAGTTCCCTAAGAGAAAATCCCTAGGGCTAGATGGATCCCCAATTCTACCTAATTTTTAAAGAACAATTAATTCCAACAGTATATAAACTATCTGGAAAAACAAGCAAAGAAAGAGTTCTACAAAATTCCATTTGTGATACTGAAGTGCCCACCAGAAATTATACACTAGAGCCCCCTTAAACCTGCTAGAGGGGACCCCTACTGGGTTCCTTGGAAACCACCCAATAGGCTCTGATAGTAAAGAAATGTTTCACCTGTGTTGCTAAAAACATGCCACAGATTCCCATGGATTCAGGTCTGTTTCACTTCAGTAGAAATAATACTAAGGCTTTGTTTCAATAAGAATAATACTGAGAATGTTTTGCCTCAACAAGAATAATACTGAGAAAGCTTCACCTCAATGGAAACAATGCTAACCCCTTAGAAACATATTCTGTTGCCAGCACTCACATTGTCTATAAAATTATGTCTAACAGAAAGCTCAAGGCTGTCTTTTGGTCTGAGAGGCAGTCCCAGCCGGTTAATAAACACTCCTATCAAATTATAATTGGCCCAGCTGTCCCGTTATATCTCGGTGTCCATTACAATACAAATATGGTTCTGTTTGTTTTGTTTTGTTTTGTTGCTTTTTAGGAGGGGGGAAGGCAGGGCAATTGGGGTTAAGTGACTTGCCCAGGGTCACACAGCACAAATATGGTTCTGATACCTAAACCAGGAAGGGCACAAACAGAAAGAAAACAATAGACCAATTTGCCTAAGTAACATTGATGCAGGAACACAGTGTTGGTTCAATATTAGGAACACTATCAGCATAACTGACTAAATCAATAACAAAAATCAGGATTATCTCAATTGAGGTAGAAAAACCTTGATAAAATACAATGTCTGTTCCTATTAAAAACACTAGAAAGTACAAAAATAAGTGGAGTTTTCCTTAAAATGAAGAGTAGTATTGATCATCAGCAAGCATTATCTGTTATGGGGATAAGCTAGAAGCCTTCCCAATATAATCAGAGGTGAAGCAAGGATACTCATTATTGCTACAATTATTCAGTATTGAACTAGTAATGCTAGCTATTGCAATAAGAGAAGAAAAAAGAAATGGGAGGAATTACAATAAGCAATAAGGAAACAAAACAATCAGTCTTTGCAGATAATATAATAGTATATACTTAGAGAATCCTAAAGAATCAACTAAAAAACTATTTGAAACAGCTAAGAACTTTAGCAAAGTTGTAGGATATAAAAAAAGACATATATATGATATATAAAAAAGATATATAAAAAGACAAATCTAAAAAATTGGAGAAATATTAATTTGCTCATGGGTAGACTGACCTAATATAATAAAAATGACAATTTTACCTAAGTTAATTTACTTATTCAGTGCCATGCCAATCAAACTACCAAAAATTATTTTATGGGGCTAGAAAAAATAATAACAAAATCCATCTGGGAAAGAACAAAAGGTCAAGAATATCAAATGAATCAATGAAAAAAATGTGAAGGAAGACAGCCTAGTAGAACTAGATTTCAAAATATTTTGCAAAGTGGTAATCATGAAAACAGTCTGGTACTAGCTAAGAGATATAATGGTAGATCAGTGCAATAGATTAAGTACATAATACACAGTAGTAAATGACCATAGTAATCTATTATTTAACAAACCCAAAGATCCAAGCTTTTGGGGATCACTATTTCACAAAAATTACTGGGAAAACTGGTAAGCAGTTTGGCAGAAACTAGTTATATACATCAATATCTCACACTGTACCAAAATATGGTTAAAATGGGTAAATTATTTAGATATAAAGGACGATACCATAAGCAAAATAAGGAAGCATGGAAAT
The DNA here is from genome assembly GCF_028583685.1 of Petaurus breviceps papuanus. NCBI lineage: Eukaryota > Metazoa > Chordata > Mammalia > Diprotodontia > Petauridae > Petaurus > Petaurus breviceps. Next base: position 1,377,229 of record NW_027186428.1, on the reverse strand, counting down.
TTTTACCTGTCAGATCTATGGATAAGGGAAGAATCTGTAACCAAACAAGAGCTAGAGAGTATCATGAGAAGTAAAATGGATAATTGTGATTACATGAAATTAAAAAGGTATTGTACAAATAAAACCAATGCAGCCAAGATTAGAAGGAAAGCAAGAAAGTGCTAAAAAAATTACAAGAAGTTTCTCTGATTAAAAGATTTGATTTCTCAAATCAAATTTATAAAAGTATGAGTCATTCTTTGATTGATAAATGGCCAAAGTTTCTCTGGAAAAAAGATCTCATTTCTCAAATATATAAGGAGTCAAATTTATAAAAATATGAGTTATTACCCAATTGATATGGTCAAAGGATATGAACAGGCAGTTTTCAAAAGAAGAAATTAAAGCTATCTCTAGTCTACATATAGCTATATACAGGTAGGTGGTGTGGTAGATAGAGCCATGGTTCCAACCAGGAAGATTCATCTTCCTGAGTTCAAATCTGGCGTCAGACATTAACTAGCTGTGTTACCCAGCAAAACTCTGTATCCCAATGAGATCAAAGTAAAAGGAACAGGATCTATATGTACAAAAATATTTATAGCAACTTTTTTTTTGTGGTGGCAAAAATTAGAAATCAAGAAGATACCCATTAGTTGGGAAATGGCTGAACAAGTGTTGGTATATGATTGTCATGGAATATTGTTGTGCTATAAGATATGATAAGCAGGATGTTTTCAGAAAAACCTGGTATAAATTGATGCAAAATGAAGCGAGTAAAACTAGAAGAATACTATACACAGTAACAGCAATATTGTATCATGATCAACTGTGAATGACTGATCAATTCTGATCGATAAAACGATCCAAGACAATTCTGAAGGACTTATTGATGAAAAATGCTATCTACCTCTAGAGAGAGACAACTGATGGAGTTTGAGTACAGATTGAAGCATAATTTTTTTCACTTTATTTTTCTTGCCTTTTTTTTGGTAACTTGATATAGAAGTGTTTTTCAGGATTTCACATGTATAATTAATATAACATTTCTTGCCTTCTTAATGAGTAGGGGAGCATTAGGAAGGGAGAAAGAATTTGGAACTCAAAATTTTTTAAAAGGAATGTTAAAAATAAATAAATAATACCTTCATTTAAAAAAATAAGAAGGGGAAAATGCAATTGGATAAGTATTTATCAAGAATTTCTCCTATATAGAGCACCATGCTAAGTGCTGGAAGGGATACAAAGTTTAGGTAATTCAACAAATATTTCAAGCACTTATTATTAAGCATATATTTATGTGTAAGGCACTATGTTAGCACACATATATATGAATGCTAATACTTGAGCGGGAGTTGGGGGGAAGTTAGGGGAAAAAGTTCATACAGGAGGCGGCATCTTCATTTGAAGGATCCTAGAGAATCCACAAGGTAGAGGCAGTATCGACATTGAACATTCATATTCAGAGGCACGAAGGAATAAGATGGAATGTCAGCTGGTAGGCCAGTCTGACTATAATGAAGAATACATGAAGGGGAATAATAACAAACATGACTGGAAAAAGTCAGAACATGGAAAGCTTTCAGCATGTTACCTGAGAGATAAGAAGCAACCAAAGATTATTATTTCTTTTTTTTTGCTTTTTGGAGGGCAATTGGGGTTAAGTAATTTGCCCAAGGTTACACAGCTAGTTTTTTTGTGTTGTGTCTGAGGTTGGATCTGAACTCAGGTCCTCCTGACTCCGGGGCCAGCGCTTTACTCACTGCACCACCTTGCCACCCCCAAAGATTATTTTTGAATGAGGTAACATGGTCACATTTATCCTTTAGGAATATCAATTTGGTAGCTATATGGCATATGGGACTGAAGAGGAAAAAGCCTGTAAGGTAGGGAGATAAATTAGGAGATATAGTCAAGGCAATGAAGACCTGAATTAGTGAAAGGGTTGTGTGAGAGGAGAGAAGGGGGTAAGATGAGATAGATGTTATGGAGGTAGGTCCAACAAGATTTGGCAACTGTTTGGATGTGGGGATTGAGGGAGACAGAAGAATCAAGAATGAATCCAAGGTTGTAAATTCTGGTATCTGGAAGAATGATAGTGCCCTCAAGTTAAAAGACATTTATTATGATGTTCCAAGTACTGTGCAAAGTGCTGGAAACACAAATACAAAGAAAAGTAATCCCTGTCTTTAAGAAGCTTATGTTTTAAGGGAAAAGACAACACCTAATAGGAAGTTTAAAAGTTGGGAAGGTGGAGCTGAGAGAGAGAAAACCGAGATGGTGGAGAAAGCAGTCTGGAGAGTCAGGAACAGAGTCCAGAAAGGAGTAAAGCAGTGAATATGGCTGGTCTGGGCACTTTTCTTAAAATGGAGGCTTAAGGGAACTGACTGACCATAAGAAGGAGCCAGACGGACAAAAGAATCTTCTAGGGTGCTAAGTTATTTTGGAGAAGTGATGGATTTCAGTGAAAATAGAATGAATTTCGTCACCCCTGGCCCTTCATTATCCTCCCATCTATGTTTCTGCCTTCTAGCCCTGGAACTTCCTTCAGTGCCTGTGACTTTCTCCCCTTTGGACATCCTTCCACTACCACCTCTCTTCTACCAGTAGTGAATTTCTTTCCTACAGCCTCCATTTTGGGGATGGGTCTAGGCTGACCAAATTCATTCCCTTTACAGTTATGCTTCTGCGTCTCCATGCCCCTAAAGAATCTGCCAATATTCCCCTATAAGGGGCTACCTCTCCTTCCACTGCCTGCTTTTCAGTTTCTTTTTATGTGTTATCCCCTATTAGAATATAAGCTCCTTGTAGGCCGGAATTCTCATTCGCATTCTCTCCCCCCCTCCCCCATATCTGTGTCCATAGAACTTTGCCCTAATTAAATATGGGGGGATGGAGAGAGATACTTTACAAACACAGAAAGTAATGATATAAAGCATTATATATGTACTGGTTTGTTGTTGCTTTTTTATAAGTTTCAAAATAGGGCATAAGCTCAATCTTATCAGACCAAAGAAAACCTTTATTTAAGTATGTTTTTGAAAAAAATAACACAATAAACAGGAAGAGGCATTGCATCCAACTAAGAAATAGACAAAAGGAAAAAATGGATTTTAAATCTCTTTCAAAGATTCAAAAAGCTACGTAGTAGAATAGTACATCAACCTAATAATTGGTATAAAGTCATAAAAAGAGGAACAATCATTGAGATAAATATGTCCATGAAATTATTCCAAGATATGCCTAGATAGAATTCCTAGCCAACAGAAGATAAGGACCTCATTAGGACCTTCAGGAAAAATAATGACTGACAGAAGAACCAATTTATACCAGCTGAAGGGAGCCTGCTTGATGCCAGAAGTACAGACTAGAACTACTCTAAATTACAAGTTGGGACATATGTAAACATTCACTTCTATCCCTACAGACAAGGTGTTTATTCACACTTGTAATGGATAATGTAATGATCGGGACCCAATATAATTTCTGGTATTTTCCTTTTCACAATCTTTATTTTGTAACTTGTTTTGTGAGTTACTATAAAATTTAGTTATCATAAGCACTGATAGTTAAGACATCAATATTAAGGAAGGACATAGGGGAGGACGCTGAAAAATATGTTGGAAAATAAAGTTCAGGATTACAAAATCAAAGAGCTCAAAGACATACATAATTGAAAGGACAGGTAAGAGGCATGTGGTGTTTTTAAACAGATTGCAGCATATTACCAACAATAACTTCCTTGCAAAGGGGAAATTATTCATGAAACATATGGTTAGAAAAGGAGTTGAACTAGCTTTGTAGTAAAAATGAAGGATAAGAAAGCAGCCCAAATGTTACATGGTATTTAAATGCACATTTAAAGACCAAGAAGGCCTCCATTATTTCTGAATTTGGATTTATGGAAAGGCATGAAAAAGAATAGCACAAGATGAAAAGAAATGGATATATTACAAAACATACCAATGAAGAGATTCTCATTAGTGAGTTCACAGGTCTCTTAAGTATTATTATTTTTATTATAACATAAAACTATTTATTTTAATTTTATTACATTTAAGTGGGAGTTTATTACTCCTAAAATCAATGTATCCCACCAAAAGAATATATAACCAATTTTATTATCAGAGAATACAGAAAAGTAGTTTTATAGAATTTTACTTTCCACATAACTACTCCTTAATATACCTCTCCACATATTATCTTGTTTCTGCCCCTTTTTTTTGTACTTGCAATGTATTATTTGGTACTATATGGTCAATTATACCTAAAATCTTAGAGCTGGAAGAAACCCCAAAGGTTATACTTGAACAAAATGTTCCTCTCCAACATCCCAAATCAGTGGTTATTCAACCAAAGATGAGGAACTCATCAATTCTTAAGACATTCCATTTCACATTAGAATAGCTATGACTGTAAGGAAGTTTTTTCATATATCAAACCAAAATCTGTCTCTCTATAACTTCTACCAACTGCTCTAATCTCCTTCTTGGGTCAAGTAAATTGTGAATATATGTTTTTATTCTATATTAGATCATATCAAGCACTATATGTCACCTACACTTCTTATCTCCCCTACTGTCTAAGAACATTGGGTTTTTTTTTTTTGCATATAATGGGTTTTTAATAAATGTTTGCTTAATGAAACTGTTGAAAGTATCAATTCCTGTAATTTGAGGGATACCTGTATTTACCAAGAAACTACTGAGAACATAAGTACAGTCAAGGATGTATTATGAGTTTAAGACTAGTGTTGGGGAAGAGGGAGGGACTGATTCAATCTCTCCCACCCCATTTAAAGTCACTAAAAAGATACTCTAGTCCTGAAACCTTTATGAAGTGGGAACACTTATACTGAATCAATCAATCAAGAGCATTAAACTAGAATTTAATCAATTTGGAAGAAGTGAAAAACTGATGGAAGAAATTAAATGACACTACACAGGAAGGATACTGAGATTTATTGAGAAGACTTAGTCATATCCCGTGGGTTTGGGACAAAAGAGCATATCCATTTTGAACCTAGCATTCTCCAGTGGCAAGTAAACCTAGAAGAGGGAGTTGTTTGGAGTGAGGGGGAAGAAAACCTCTGACTCTTCCTGTTTTGTCTAGAGGATAAGCTTGTCAATTTCAAAAGGTAGTGAGACTGGACTTCCCAAAGACATCTTAGCAACTCCCAAATGATTGGGAGCCAAAGACAAAATACACTTGCTGAGGAAAGGCAGTTACAGGACTCTACAAGCAGACCAGTAGAAGGCTACACCATACCTAGGAGGAACTTCACAAAGGCTCCATGACTGGGAAAAAGGAATTCCCAAGCTTTTTACTACATGGGCTCACTAAGTTTGAGCCCACTTTCTCACACTCTCCACGTACTTGTGAGAGGTGTGCCCCTGGTTTGGGGGAGTGTTTTATACCAACTGTTCTTACTATGCCACGATATTAAATACCCACTTTTTTTTTTTTTTGCTTTTTGGAGGGCAGTTGGGGTTAAGTGAGTTGCCCAAGGTCACATGGCTAGTTTTTGTGTTAAGTGTCTGAGGCCCGATTTGAACTCAGGTCCTCCTAACTCCAGGGCCGGTGCTCTATTCACTGTGCCACCTAGCCACCCCTTAAATACCCACTTCTAATAGCTAATTAAGCCTGGCTATCTAAATGATATCAACTGATAATTAATAAAGGAAGCACACTAGTAGGGACTCATGAGTAATATTACTAGAAAAAGAAAAACCCAAGCTCAGGGTTACTCCTAGATCTCTGAGGGGAGAGGCCACCAGCTCTGCTTTGGGGACCACCCTCCCAGTGCAAGGGAGAATTAGGAGAGTGAGCCCAGAGAATGCATGACAACTAGGAAAAAAACACAGAATGTTTTATGAGTCATAAATATGCCCCCCCCAAAGAAAAAGAATACTATTTTTTGGGTCTATATAAACTCTTGATTAAATATTTCATATATACGTTTACCTCCTGTTGTCAAGATGTGATAGACAATGCTAAGAAATATTTTTGTCCTTTACCTCAATATGCAATTTGGCTAGAAATTAGAAACTGAAAATAAAAGTGCGTCTGCTGACCAAAAGGATGTTCCAAGAACTGGAAATCCCGGGGAAAACCAAAAAAGGGAACAATCGGATAAACAAAACAAATGCTGCTGTCAACACAAAAGCATTACTGAACATGCTTCCTTACTTTTGTGATTGTATTTAGAAATGCAGACGCAGAAACACCAATGGAGACATGAAGTGGCTAAAGGATAGGAATGAACAGGAGGAGGAAGCATATTTATACAGGTGTTCCCCCACCTTAAGAAAAGTTTCAGTGTGGAAAACCACATTTACAGAAACAAATTAGAGTTGGTTCTCAATCATTCTTGATATTCAACTGAGAAGGAACCTCTAGATTGTGCAAATGCAAGCAGTCAGACTTTTCTAAACCAAACAACAAAATGCAACAAGAGTTTACATGTGTGTAGTACTTTGCAATCAAAAAAGAACCTTCTTATTTTATCTTATTCAGTTCTCATAACAAAGTATTATTATTTCCATGAAAGCTAAGGTGGAAATGATTGTTGTTCTCAAATATTTTAAGGATTCTCAGGGGTAAGAGGGATTAGGCTGATCTAACTTGACCCCAAAGGATATCACTAGAGCCAATGAATAGAAAGAAATTAAAGAGATTAAGGTTTCAGTTTCATATACAAAAATTTTTCCTGAATTACAGCTGTTAAAAAATGGAATGAATTTCTAGGGATATAGGTAACAGTCACTGCAGGGCTTCTTGTGGACAGTGGAAGATCACTTGTGGGGAATACTGTAGAGGGGAAACCCTGTTTTGGAAGGAGTGAACTAGATGACCTCTAAAGCTCCTTCCATTCTGAGATTCTCAGAATCTGTGAGGCTGGGTCTTAGGTGGTTACTATTCAAACATAGCTGATAAAAAATGGCAGAGCTACAATTCAAATCCAGTCTTAGGATCCTAAATGTAGGGTGTTCTCTACTTTGTCATGTCCCCTCTACAAAAATCCTTTAAACTACTCAGTGTCCTATCTTAATAATAGTAAACAACAACAAATATCCTCATTCAATTAAAAGACAATAGACAAAAACTTAACTATAATATATATGTGCACATATATTTTTCTTAATTTTCAGAAAAACAAAAGCAGACATGAGGCTCAGAACGTGTCCAATAAGTTTTTGATTTATAAGTTTAGGATTATTGGGGTGGCCAGGTAGCACAGCAAGTAAGAGCACCGGCTCCAGTGTAGGGATGACCTGGAGATCGAATCCCGGGCTCAGACACTTAGCACCCACCCAGAAACACCTGGCTGGGTAATCTTGAGCAAGTTACTTAACCCCAATTGCTTAGGGGAGGCCAGGTGGCTCAGTGAGTAGGAGCACCGGCTCCACTGTCGGGATGACCTGGGGATCAAATCTGGGCTCAGATACTCAGCACTGCACCCAGAAATAACTGGCCGTGTAGCCTTGAGCAAGTTACTTAACCCTGATTGCTTTAAAAAAAAAAGTTTAGGATTATTAAGAAGACTCCACTCATTCATCTCTTTACCCATTACCTAACATTGATTGAGTCCCTTCTATGGGCAAAGCACTATATCAGATGATGTGAAGGAGAAAAGAAAGGAAGGAAGGAAGGAAGCAAGAAAGAAACCAACAAAGACTAAGACAATTTTTGTTCACAAGTTTATAATCAAGTAGCATACTTACTTATCTAGGAAGAAGGAAGGGAAGAAAGCAGGTTGGAGGGATACAGTAAAAAGGTAATGAATGTGCTATCAGAGGATCTAGAGTCAAATCCTGGCTCTGCCACTTGCTACCTGCATGATTTTGAACAAATCACTATATTTGGGCTTCCTTGCCTTTCCTGTAAAACGAGAGAATTGAACTGGATGGCCTCCAAGGTCCCATTCAGCTCTAAACCTGTGAGCCTGTGGCTTTTCTGGAAAGGAAGGGAAGGTTCAAATTAATGATAGCAGATGTGATAGGGACTTCAGGGGCCATTCAGCCTAATATGTACCTGAAAAAAAAGGACTCTGACCATGATTTTCTAAAAGACAGATTTCAAAGATGGTGGCATTGATCCATGTTTACTGAATTCAATCCTGACACTGTCCAGGAGGTATTGGAGGCTTACTTGGCCTGTCTAGGTTCACTCAGGGAGTCTCCCCTGCCTGTCAAGAGCTGGACAGCACCCTGAGTGCAATTTCTGGTTCATCTTCCCACTACTTCACAAGATCCCAAAATCAGAGATTCAGAGGGGAAGAAGGAACTAGAAGTCACCTAGTTCAACTCTCTCAATATACAGGAGAGGAAACAAAGGCTAAAGAGGGTTAAGTGATTTGCCCAAGGTCACACAGTTAGTAAATGCCAGAGGCACCAAAATATTTGTTATTGTGTTTTGTTTTATTTTTTGCTTTTTGGAGGGGGGAAGGCAGGGCAATTGGGGTTAAGTGACTTGTCCAAGGTCAAACAGCTAGTGTTAAGTGTCTGAGGCCAAATTTGAACTCAGGTCCTCCTGACTCCAGGACTGGTGCTCTATTCACTGTGCCATCTAGCTGCCCCAATATTTGTTATTGTTGTTGTTCAGTTATTTAGTCATGTCCAACTCTTCATAATCTTGTATGGGGTTTTCTTGGCAAAAATACTAAAATGGTTTGTCATTTCCTTTTCCAGTAGATTAAGGAAAAGAGAGATTAAATGACTTGCCCAGGGTCACATAGCAAGTGAGTGTCTGAAGCCAAATTTGAACTTAGGTCTTCCGGACTCCAGATCCAGTGCCCTATCCACTGAGCTGCCTCAAAGTATTTGTATTTCATGAAAACAAAATGGGAAAACTTGAGAATTTTACTTTATGCCATTTTTAAAAGGAATTTAATCATTTTATGAAGTTAGATATGTAGTAATTTCCAAGATTCATCTTTGTACTCATAGCAGTAGAAAGAATACTGAAATCTAAACAAATCTGGTTTATAGTCCTGGTTTGGCTGTGTAGATTAGGGAACTCATATAATTTCTCTGGGCCTCAATTTCCTCATCTATAAATACCAAATTTAATTTAATTTGGCATACATATATTAAGTGTCTGTTTTGTGCATGAGACTGTCCTTGATGTAGAGGATACAAAAATGAGAGCAAAACAATTGTACATTGTTAACTTTTTGCTGGCAGAAACTAAGTAAGGTAGAAATAAGATACACATAAATAATTACAATAAGAGTTAGAATATGACTAAGTTATAGGAGGGATCAGTTAGAGCAACCTGAGAAATTTAAGGAAAGAGAAATCATGGCTACCAGCACAGCGAAGGGAATCAAGGAATGCTTCAAGGAAGAGGTAGCAGCTGAGTGATCCCTTCCCATTCAAAAAGTAAAATCTGATGATTAAATGTATACAACCTTCTATTTAAAGATTTTTTAAAATTTGGTTTCTTTACTCATGCAGTTTTTCCAATACATCAAATGCAAGAATATTTTTTGCATATAACCTGATTTTAGATTCAAAGGCATAGTTCTATTATTTTAAAACCTATCATACATTCATCTAAATATTCAAACATGATACTCGAATCCTTCATTTCAGGTACAAAGTGCTACTTAACCATCAATAATAGACATTAAACGTGTACTGACTTATGGTTTATAAGTGTTCCCAAACTGCAATGAAATATTCTGTATACTGCAATGGTAACTAGAATGTCTAAAGAGTGATAAATTATTTTACTTTTCAAACTCTTGAAGAGACTAAGTTAAGAAGTAAACATTTCAGTAAACTAAAGGACCCAGTGTGCTCCTAAAGCAGTTTTTTATCGTCATGCAATTCTTTCTGCCACTTTCAATAAGTGGTTTGATCCTGTAGGAAAGATACATGCAAAGGCTATTCAGATCTTGCTAAGGGAGAGAAGAAAAAAAGTGACCACTACTGGCTTTAACAATAGGAACTTGAAATATCATTGTATTTTTGGTGTATAATATCTTAAAAAAAAACAATATTCCCAAAGGTAATGTAATGGAACAACAACTGTATTTGAAGCCAGAGGTCCTGGATTAGAGGTCTCACTCAGTCATTTATGACTTGGGTGATCCTGTGTAATTCTCTTAACATCTCCAGGCCCAGTTTCCTCACTGGTAAAATGAGGTGGCAGATCTAGACGACCTATAAGGTTACTTTCAGCTCTAACTCTATAAAAGAATGTAAAATAAAAAATAAAAACAGAAACAGTATAGAGGAGGTACTCAAAAATTTCTTGAAGTTTCTGAAATTGAAAATTAAAAAATATACTACAGTTTTGAGCTGAACTGCATTTTTACTTCTAAGTAAAGCAAATTAGTAATATCAGTATATGACGTAATTGAAAGCTTCCTGTTGACATACCTGTAAGTCATATGCAGGCGAGGGATAGCTAAGCCTGAGCAAGGAGTAAGACTTCAGTAAAGGTTTTCAGTGAAGCAGTTTCAAGTTTATTTTTCTTCAAACAGTGCGAGGTCGTCCCTTAGCTAAAAAGCAAATAAATTCCACATTAGTGTCTTGTCTGGAAAGTCTTAAAACCATACAAAATGAATTTTCATAAATGTAAACCTAGAATCACATGATCCTTCACAGTACCATAACAGTTAAGCCTAGAAATTAAAGGGATTTTAGAGATCAAATAATGCAAATCCATCATTTTACAGATGAAGTAAAATGATACCTGAAGAAGGTAAGGAACCAGCTCAAAGGTTACATATGGAGTAGGCAGTAATCACCATTCAGACTCAGTACCTCTTGTGTTCAATTCAATCATTTTTTACTCCCACAGTAAGGGAGGCAATGCAGTATAGTGGAAAGAACGTTAGATTTGAAGAAAGCAGTGAACCTACATTCAAATCTCAGATCTTCCACTGACTGCCCTGTGTGACCTGAGACAGATTACTTATACATTAGCTTATTAGAATTAGATGATCTTTAAAGTTTCTTTCAACTGTAACTCTATGATACTAATATTCTTCTCCCTGATAATGATCAAGAGAATGAATCCTAGAGCAGGGATGTACCAAAGAGAATATCTAATTCATTTTACAAGATGAGAAACTAACTTAATTTTCATATGAAATATTATCCTTAAAGTATTTGTTATCATATACAATTAATAGTCCCATTTGTGTACTAAGAGATAACCAGACTGCATTACAAAATGCAAAGACTACAACAGGGGCATAAATGGCCTTTTTATATTATGTCTCATAATTTTAAAAGGAGCCAGATGCAACAACTGCTAACAAGTCAATATATTGATTGGTAAAAGTAAGTATCTAGCTCTCTTAGCACATTAGTTCAATTAAAAGTAAATCAACAAAGAAATTTCATTTCCTGAGTTTTCAGGGTCACAGTCCTACTGAAATTAGCCAGCTCATTTTGTAAGTACTCCCAACTTCCCACCTCAACTAATAATAAAGTTGGTGGTAAAGCACTTGGCAAGCATAATGAGCTCACCCTTATCACCACAAAAGAATAAACAGTATATCCAAGACAGGACAAGATATGTACGCATATCTAGGCAAGGTCTTAAAAGTATGCTTCTTTTTGTTTGAAACTGCAATCACTGGAGAATCAGAAATATGATACTTAATAACCTAGAGTTCAATAACCCCTTTACCCTCCCCCCCAAATAAATTACTGAGGAAAGACTCCCTATTTCATAAGAACTTTGGGAAAAACTGGAAAGCAAGTTGGAAAAAAATTAGGTTTAAATCAATATCTTATACCATATTCTATAACAAATTTGAAATGGATACATGATCTGAATATGAAAATTCATACCATGAAAAATTAGCGGAGAAGCAAATCATATATATACACCATTCACAGCTATGGGTAGGAAATGTTTTCTTAACCAAACAATGAGACAGATGTAATTACAAAAGATAAAATTGAGAATATGGATTACATAAAATTGAAAGGCTTCCCCAAGAACAAAATTAATGCATCTAAAATAACAAAAGAAGTCATAATATGGGGAAAAAATTCTTTGTATAAAATTTCTCAGATAAGGGTTTATTATCCAAGATAACTATATCCAGCGACAACTAATACACACATACACAAACCCAAACATATATATATATAAAATAACTAAAAGCGATTTCCCAATAGATATATAAATGAGAAAGAAACAAACAATTCTCAAGGGACTGGATTGTAACACAGTAACAACCACATGAAAAAATGTTCTAAATCATTAAAAGAAATAGAAATCAAAATAATCCTGGGGTTTTACCTCATACCAGCAAATTGGCAAGGATGACAAAAGATGAGAATAGTAAATGCTGCAGGGGCTATTAATGTATTATTGGTACAGTGAGAGAGGAGGGCAGTCCAGAGCAGGCCAGGCTCCAGCAAACCAGCATCAGGCCTTAGGAGTGACGAAATCAGTTGCAGTGGTGCCTTCTGGACATCTCAGGCCACAGAAGGTAAGGGGATCAGAGAACTGGTCAGAAGGAGATAAAAGGAGACCCTGTGCTGTCACTGGGTAAAGGACTCTGTTGCACTGCCCATATGCATTCTGGGTAATGGCCCCTGGGGCGAGGAGGAGGAAGATGAGCACTAGAACACTAGAGGGTGCAGTCTCAGGGGTACAGGCACCGCGTTCACAGGTCCAGGGTGCAGAAGAGTGGCTGTGAACTGTGACCCTCACAGATCAGAGAACAGGTCAGGAAAGCACTAACCACATCTCTCCTTAAATCATGCTACCTTGGCAGAATTAAAACTTACAGACCCCCAAGAACTAGCTCTGATCACAGCAGCACTGAAAACCTGAAGTTTAGGACAATCCCTCCTCTACCCTGGGAGCAGGGACCAACTATGATATCAAATTAAAAGTCAATAAAAAGGTTGGAAAAATGAGTAAACCTCAGAAAAAGAACCTGACCATAGGCAGTTAGTGTGGTGACAGGGAAGATCAAAACACCAACTCAGAAGAAGACAATGAGATCAAAGTAGCTATATGCAAAGCCTCAAAGTAAAATGTGAATTGGTTTCAGGCCCTAGAAGAGGTCAAAAAAGATTTTAAAAATCAAATAAGAGAGGCAGAGGAAAAACAAGAAAAAGAAATGAAAGTGATGCAAGAAAGAGTCAACAGCTTGGTGAAGGAGGAACAAAAAAGTACTAAAGAAAATAACACCTTAAAAAACCAGAATAGGTCAAATGTTAAAAGGGACACAAAAATCCTCTGAAATTCCTCAAAAAGTAAAATTGGCCAAATAGAAAAGGAGGCACAAAAGTTCATTGAAGAAAATAACTGTATAAAAATTAGAATTAGGCAAGTGAAAACAAATTAGACATCAAGAAACAAACAATATCAAATCTGGCCTCCCACACTTAACACTTACTAGCCGTGTGACCTTGGGCAAGTCACTTAACCCCAATTGCCCTGCTTTCCCCCCTCCAAAAAAGGAAAAAAAAGAAACAAACAAAAAAATCAAAAGAATGAAAAGTAGAAGAAAATGTGAAATATTTCATCAGAAAAGCAAATGATTTGGATAATATATTGAGAGGAGAAAATTTAAGAATTATTGGACTACCTGGAAGCCATGATAAAAAAAAAACAGCCTAGATGTCATCTTTCAAGAAATTATTAAGGAAAATTTTCCTACTAGCCTAGAACCAAAAGGTAAAATGGAAATTTTAAAGACCATCGATCAGTTCTTGAAAGAGATTCAAAAGGAAAACTCCCAGGAATATTATAACCAAATTCCAAAGTTCCCAGGTGAAGAAGAAAATATTGTAAGCATACAGAAAGAAACAGTTTAAATATCATGGAGCCACAGTCAGCAAAGCAGAAGATTTAGCTGCTTCTATATTAAAGGATCAGAAGGCCAGAGGGCAAAGGAGCTAGGATTACAACCAAGAAACACCTATTCAGCAAAATTGAGTATAATTCTTCAGGGGGAAAAGGGACATTTAATGAAATCAAGGAATTTTAAGCATTGAGAAGACCAGAGCTAAATAGAAAATTTGATTTTCAAATATAAGACTCAAGAGAAGCATTAATGGGTAAACAGGAAAGAGAAATCATGAGGGATTCAATAAGGTAAAACCGTTTACAACCTACATGGGATAATGATACTTGGAACTCCTAAGAACTTTTTCTTTATTAGAGCAGTTAGAGGGCATGTACATAGACAGAGGGCATGTGTCAGAGTGGACTATGGTAGAATAATATCAAAAAAAGTAAAATTAAGGGGTGAGAAAAAAGGGATATGCTGGTAGAAGGGGAAAGAGAGAGGTAAAATGGGGTAAATTATTCACATAAAAGAGGCATGAAAGAACTTTTACAGTTGTGGGGAAGACTGGGGGGCAGGCAGCTTGAACCTTACTTTCCTCAGAATTGGCTCAAAGAGGGAATCATATACACACTCATTTGGGTATAATAATCTATATTACTCTACAGGGAAGTAGAAAGAGAGGAGCACAAGGGGCAGGTCTGATAGAAGGGAGGGCAGATTGGGGGAGGTGGTTGTTAGAAGCAAAATACTTCTGAGGAGGTACAGAAGGAAAGAAGAGAAAAGGAAGGATAAACAGGAAAAAATAAGATAGAGAGAAATAAACAGTAATCACAACTGTGAATATGAATGGGATGAACCTACAGATAAACTGAAACAGATAGCAGAGTGGAATAAAAATCAGAATCCTACAATATATTGCTTATAAGAAATACATTTGATTGAGCAATTGCTTAGGGGCCAGGTGGCTCAGCGAGTAAGAGCACTGGCTCCAGTATCAGGATGACCTAGATCAAATCTGGGCTCAGATACTCAGCACCACACCCATTAATAACTGGCCGTGTACCTTGAGCAAGTTACTTAACCCCAATTGCTTAAAAAAAAAAAGAAATACATTTGATACAGAGAGATAGACAGAGTAAAGGTAAAAGGGTAGAGGAGAATCTATTAATGCTTCAGCTAAAGTAAAAAAAAAAAAGCAGGGGTAGCAAAGATGATCTCGGACAAAGCAAAAGCAAAAACAGATCTAATTAAGGGAGATAATCAGGGAAACTACATTTTGCTAAATAGACAATGATAACAATTTAGAATTATGTAAATAAAGTGACTAAAATGTTCATGCCTTTGACTCAGAGATTCTACAACTAGGTGGATATATATAAGGAGGCCTTGATAAAAAGAAAGACCTCATATATACCAAAATATTTATAACATCATTTTTGTGGTAGCAAAAAATGAAAACAAAGTAGTTCATCAATTGGGGAATGGCTAACAAAATATAGTCCATGAATTAAATGGAATATAACTGTGCTGCAAGAAATGACAACTATAAGGAATACAGAGAAGCATGGAAAACTTAAATAAACTGAAGCAGAGTAAAGTAAGCAGAATCAAGAAAACCATATACACAATAAATACAATAATGCAGATGGAAAGAACTACAAAACAATAAAGCTAAATTTGCAAAATCAGAAAAAACAAGCATGACCCAAAAGAAGAGGTCTGAGAAAACACCTCCCCCAACTCCTTTGCAAAGGGATTATTCCATGGGTGTGGAACTAGGGGTTCCATGAGTGTGGAACACTGCACATACTGTCAGATTCTTTCAATGTATTGATCAATTCTGTAGTTTTTTTCCCCCTTTCTTCCTCTTAAAAACATATCTGTTATGTAGAAAGGCCCTCCTGGGAACAGGTAGGGAAGAGGGAAATAGTAAAATAAGGGGATGTCAAAGCAAAGATTATTGGTAAAAATGCATTTTAAAAATAAAAACAAATTGTGCCCTTTGTATTACTGTTGACCAGAGAATATGAACTTTTTTCCTTAACAGTATTTTTTTCAATCACATAAGAAAGATAGGTTTTGACATTCATTTTTGTTAAATTTTGAGTTCCAAATTTTTCTCTCTACTTCCTTCCTCTCCCTTTCCCTAAGACATAAAGCAATCTGATATAAGGTTATACATATACAATCATGTTAAACATATTTCCACATTAGTCATGTTGTGAAAGAAGAATCAGAACAAAAGGTAAAAACCACACACACACAAAAAAACAGAAAACAACAGTGAAAATAGTATGCTTTGATCTGCATTCAGACTCCACAGTTCTTTCTCTGGGTGTGGTTAGCATTTTCCATCACAAGTCTTTTGGAATTATCTTGGATCACTGTATTGTGGAGAAGAGCTAAGTCTATCATAGGTAATCATTGCACCATGTTGCTGTTGCTGTGTACAATATTCTCTTGGCTCTGCTCACTTCACTCAGCATCAGTTCATATAATCCTTTCCAGGTTTTTCTGAAATCTGCCTGCTCATCTTTTTTTAAAGTACCATAGCAGAATCCCATTACATTCATATACCATAACTTGTTCAGTCATTTCCCAATTGGTGGGGATTTCCAATTTCCAATTCTTTTCCACCACAAAAAGAGCTGCTATAAATATTTTTGTACATGTGGGTCCTTTACCCTTTTTATGATGTCTTTGGGATACAGGAGAATATGAATTTTTACTACAAAACAGGGAACTTGATTTATCAAATAAATATTATGAGCATGGAAAGCATAATTTTTTGTCCTTAAAAATCTGTGCATTTATAGTCATCTTAAAAATTATGTCATGTCCCATCCTGTTACTATAAACTAAATTTTTCCTTGTTTATCATAACACATTCCACCTTGGATTCTAGGGTGTTATTTTCCTAATTTCCCTTCATAGAATTCAATTTGCAATAGTATTAAACCTCTTGGAAAAATGTTGTATTTTAAATTACATCTTATATGGAAGAGTCCTGAAATTCAAAAAACAAAACTAACTGTAGCACTTAAATGATAATGTCAATAAATCATTCAAGTTCTAGAAAATTGTTGAAAAATATTCCAGGCATATCCACTGCAATTTGAACAAGTAAGCAAAATCTAAAGAGCATAGGATCTGGAGTCAGAGAACTCCAAATCACCAATAAGTCCTTGAGAAAACTATCAAAATGGGTGCATCGACTACCTTTCCTTTCACTTGATTCTAAACTGTCTGTAATAAGGCTTCCAATTTCCATCATTCAATTCTTACTCCTCTCTCCAAGGCATTAGTGATATTTTAGCTACCAAAAACCAATGGCTTTTTTCTCAATCCTCATACTCTCTGCAGCCTTTGAAACTATTGATCACTGTCTCTTTTTGCATATTCTCTTCTCTTTGGACTTTCATGACACTGTTCTCTCCTGGTTCTTTCTACCTGTCTGTTCTGCTCCTTTCCTAGATTTTCATCCGGGTCATGCCTACTAACTATGGGTGTCCCCTTTCGCTCTATCCTGGGCATGCTTTTCCTCTCCATTATTAGCTCCTTTGTTGATCTCATCAACTTTCATGAGTTAAATTATCATCTTTAGAAAGATGATTCCCAGATCGATGGATCAATCAATAAACATTTACTAAGTGCCTACCACGTGCCAGGCACCATGCTAAGCACTGAAGATACAAAAAGAGGCAAAAGACAGTCCCTGCCTGCAAAGAGCTTACAATTTAAAGGAGCAGACAACCTGCAAACAAATACATACAAACCACGCTATATACAAGACAGAAGAATCTATCTATGCAGATCTAGCCCCAACCTGAACTCCAGTTTTATATCACTAACTGCTCCTCAGACGCCTCCAACTGGATGTCCTGTGGATATTCATTCTTTCCCCTCACCCCCCACTCCAAATCTTCCCGTATTCCCAACTTTACTATTATTGTACAGGGTTCCACTATCCTCTCAGTCACCCAGGTTTGCAATCTAGGAATCATCTTCTAATTCTCACCTGCAACTCAGACCACATGTTCAATTCATTGCCAGATCTCATCATTTCTACTTTCTACAATCTCTCATATACATCTCCCTGTCTCCATTTACACTGTCACCACCCTGGTTCAGGCTCTTATCACTTCACTCCTGAACAATAGATTCCTGGTTGATCTCCCTGCCTCAAACGTCCTCCCCACTCCAGTTCATCTTCCACTCAGCTGCCAAAGTAACTAAAGCACAGGTCTGATCGTATCAGTCTTCCTTCCCCTTCTTAATAAATTCCAGGATCAATAAAAATTCTCTGCTTTCTTTTAAATCCCTTCACAACCTGGTCCCTTCCTACCCATCCAGTCTTCTCACACATTTTATGATTCACTGACACTGGTCTTTTTGTTATTCACTGGCCTTTTGGCGGCTTCCCCAGTACTCCGTGTCTCCCAAATCCAAGCTTTTTCACTGGCCATCCTCTTGTGCCTAAAATGTTCTCCATTCTCCTGACTTTTCAAATCCACCAAATTCTTCAAGAGACCTTTCAGAGTCCTTTCTACTGCTAATGTCTTCTCTCTGGAATAACCTCCGAATTTGCACTTTCATATGAATATATGTAAATATATGTATACATAGTTGTTTGCATATTGTCTCCCCAATTAGAAGGTGAGCTCCTTAGGGTGGAGACTTTTTTTCATTGTATTATCCATCTTAGAATATGTGCTAAGCAAATAGTAAAAAACATAAATGCTTATTAATTGATTGAATGAAATATAAATTAAAATAGCAGAAGTTTCACCTTAAACACAATCAAATGCCAAATAGGTTTATAAAACATGGAAACAGTCAATGCTAGGGGGGGTTATTATTAGAACGATGAATTGGTACAACCTTTCTGGGAAAAAAAATTAAAATTATGTGAGAAATGTTACTGTGAGAAGCTGTTTATACTACTCAAGCCAATGAACCCAGGACTAGGTTTGTACTAGAAGGAGATTAATGACAGAAAGAAAAGTTCCATACATAACAAAATATTCATAAAGGCATATCTTGAAATAGCAAAAATTTATAATCTAATGTTTGGCAAATGGCTATGCCATAAGAAATAATTAACATAAATTCCGAGAAACACAAGATTTATATGAACTGACAAAGATCAAAAAAGCAGAACTAAGACTATATATACAGGGATTAATGTAAATAAAGACAACACTAAAAGAAAACATAATTTAGGCCAAATGTGAATAGTGAGTTTTAGTTCCAGATGATCGAAGTTAAAATATACCTCCCTCCTTTTGGTTAACAAATGGTAAATGCTAAAAATAGAATGTGCTGTCGTTTGAAATCAATATAGTAAATGGTTTTATCAAATTCTTAAAGTCCCAATTTAACAGAATGGGGCATATGATTAATGTGTTGCAACAAAGTACATCAAATAAGGATTTTTTTAAGAAGAGTAAAAGAAATGATAGAACTGAGCTAGATGACCTCTAAAGGTCCTTCTAGGTCTGAAATATGATGATTTTAAGTGAAAAAGGCAATGTTTCCTCTTATTCTTTCACAATTATATACTACTAGTTTATAATTTGGTTGTTTTAAAAATAATTTACACTGTATGATCTGAATTGCTACTGAAATATTAGAAAAGTTTCCAGAATTTTAAACTTAGAAGAGACTTTATAGGTCATTTACTCCAACTCTTTCATTTCAGAGAAGAGGAAACTGAGGCCACCAAGAGCTCAAGTGACTTGCCTATACTTACATAAAACAATTAATCACTTAGGAATAACTTCTCTACTTTTTTGTTTTTTCTACCTATTACTTCAAAAATATTTTCTTTTATTTTAACAATGGGAAAATGAAAGACAACAGAAACTGCATATATTTCAAACTATTGTAAATGAAAGTAATTAAATAAAAACAAATACATGCCTCCAAAATGCTCAAAAGCAACAATTTTTTCCATGTGATTTTTTTTTTTTTTGCTTTTTGGAGGGCAATTGGGGTTAAGTGACTTGCTCAAGGTCACACAGCTAGTTTTTGTGTTAAGTGTCTGAGGCCAGATTTGAACTCAGGTCTTCCTGACTCCAGGGCTGGTGCTCTATTCACTGCGCCACCTAGCCTCCCCCTTTCCATGTGATTTTTAAAAATTCACTTGATTTCCTGAATTTCCAACTCCTTAAATTTGGTAGTACATTAAGATTAGTTTGCACATTTATGAAAAAGATTTCTCACTTCTCCAGTTCTTCAAAGCACTTTGCTTGGTCCTCCTTTGTTGTTTGAGAACCTGTCTTTCCTTTCATTATTAGACAGTAAGCTCCTGGAAAGCAAGTTCTTATGGATAGAGAGAGAGAGATTTATACAGAGAAAGATGTACATATAAACATATACACTATATAAGTGTGCACATATGTATGTATGTATATATTCCCAGGGTCCTGCATATACTATGTACTTAATAAACATATGGTGAATTAGATTGAATAAAAATTTGAAAGTGTCATCCCCAAGAGAATTTAAAAACAGAAGACAGAGAAATCACTACGCTGGAGCACTGTTTTGAAAGTAGGATTTAGTGATGAGATTTGTTTTAACTTTTAAATAGCCTGATATATGTTAATTTTTAAAATTACAATCAACTATCATCATTACATACATTTCACACTTAAAATGGGGGAAGGGGAGAGAAATACTTATTTTGTTTTTCCATTTATGGTCATGTGGATCATTTTCATGGTATCCCTCATTGTATCCTTTAAGTCTCTTCAAATTTAATAACTAGAGTGCTGAATAATCCCTCTGGCATAAATTTAATTATTTTACATATAAAATTTGCTCCTCCCACTACTGAGATTACTAGAGCCAGCAATACTCTCACAAATAGATCTAAATAACTCACAGGGTTATTGAGAAGCTAAAAAGAGATAATGTATGTAAAATATTTTGTGAATATTAAAGCACTATAAATGTCAGTAATTATTATCATTATGACCTCTCCTTAATTATTGTAATTGGACTTCTCTATTTCCAATTTCTTCTCCAATCAATCCTCCACACAGCTGCCAAAGAACTCTGACCATATTATCCTCCTAAGCAAAAATCTTCCATACTATTTCTTGCCTTGTATTTGTCCTGAAATTCCTGGTTAAGAGGTCTCTCAAATAAGCCCTTTGATTTGGCATGATGGTTTCTCTTGAGTTGGTTATGAATCATTTAGATTCACTCAGGAAATTTAAATTGAGAGGCAACAGCAAATCTATTAAGGTACCAAAAGAAATCCTGAACCCTAATCAATATTTTAAATGTAAAACATTCCACTGATGACACCTTTGAAGAAATCAAACTGATGATTTAATAAAAAGTCTATAAAAGATAATTTTTAAAATAAATTTACCAAAGCATAGGATAAAGTAGCTAAGAATGTTTTCTTACTGTGTTGGATAGTGATACTCAATGATACAGGAAGAAGTTACATAACCTGGAAAGCTTTTTATAACAAAGCATTAAATTGGTCCTCCCCCCTCCCCATATGAAAATCTGTTTTAGACATGCACATACTATCTGAAGCATCAGCAAAATGCTCACTATGGATGGAGCTCACAACTGGGAAGCTTTGGAACTGACTGGCTTAGTATACAGAAAAGAGCAGTGGAAGACCTGGACTGCAGGCAAGTTCCTTCCCTCCCTGAGCCTCAGTTTCTTTGATGGCAAAGTGGGCATTAATATTCACACTGCCAGGTCTTGTTAATTCTACCTCCATAACATCTCTCGCATCCATCTCCTCTCCACTCACATGGCAGTTTAAAATACCAGATAAGGAATTAGAAAGATGTGGGTTCAGATTCCTCTTCTGATACTTACAAACAACCAAGAGCAAGTCACTTGACCTCTCCCTAACTTAAATTTCTCAACTATAAAATGGGGATACCTCTAGCACCCACCTTGCAGAATTGTTGTGAGGTTCAAACAAGATAATATATGCAAATTGTTTTGCAACTTTAATGTACTATATAAAATGTCAGTTATTCATACCACCATTGCCTCTTCTGAGGCAATTCTCTCAATTCTCCACACAGCCACTAAAATAATTGTACTAGAAATCTGACCAAATCATTCCGTTGATGAAAAGTCTTCAATGGTCCCCTATTGTTTCTAGAGAAATAAATTCTCAGCATACCATTTAAAACTCTCCATGATCTAGGACCATTCTAGCTTTCCATGTTTCATATTTCTACCCGCCATAGTCTGTCCTCCATACCTAGACCACATTAACTTCTTAATGGAATTCTTATCTTTATGACTAGGCTTAAATGTCACAATTATAAGGTAAGCCTTTCCCAATTAACCAATCAATAGCAGACAGTAAACACTTACTATGATCCAGGCACTGTGCTAAACATGGAGGACACACAGGAAGACCAAAACAATGTTCCTCTCCTCAAGGAGGCTCATGTTCTAATGGTGGCTGTGGGAGTGATGAGAAGGAAATGTATATGAAAGATGTTGTAAAGGGAGAAACAATAATATCTAACGATAGATTAGATACATGGAGTGAGAGCAAGTGAGAAATCAAATATGACTTTGAGGTTATAAACCTGGATCAGTAAGGATGGTGGTACCCTCCATAATAATGAGAAAGTTGGGGAGAAGAAGGTTTGGGGAGAAAGACAGTGAGTTTTACTCAGAACATGTTCAGTTTGTGATGACTATGAGACATCCAAAGCGCAAAAGCTATCTTGGATACGAGGTGATGTGGCAATGTAATTCAGGAATTGAGAATAGGATTGGATATTTAGGGAATCATCTTCATAAAGATGAAAATTGAACGGGTGGGACTTGGTGAGATCTCCAAGGCAGCAATATAGAGGGAGAAGAAAAGAGAGCCCGGGACAGAGACTGAAAGGATACCCACAATTAGTGGTCAAGATATGGATGAGGATCCAACAAGAGAGACACACGAGAAGTAGTTAAAACAGGGAGAACCAGGAGAGAACAACACAATAAAAATCCAGAGAAGAGAGTGTATCCAGGAGAATGTGGTGAATAACAATGTCAAGGGTTGAAGAGAGAACAAAAAAGAGTGAAGATTAATCATTGGTGATTTTGGAGAGGGCAGTTTCGGTTGCATAAGACTGAAAGAGATTACAGAGGGTTTAGAAGTGAGTAATAGGAAAGGATCCACCTAGGGTGGATGGCCTTCTCAAGGAGTTTAGCTGTAGACACACTGCTTGATAGTGGGGATGGTCAGATCAAGAGTTGTTTTTATTTTTATTATAGGAAAGATATGGGTATGTTTATAGGTGACAGGGAGGAAACCAATAGGTAGGGAGATGCTGATGTTTAGAGAGAGAGTAAGGATGACAGAGAAACTTCTAGAGAAGATGGGAGGGAATGGGACAAAGACAGATTTACATTGGCAGGGGGTAGGGCCATCTGTTCAGTAGAGATAAGACCAAAGGGAGAAATTGTAGGGGAAGATTCTGAGTGACATGAAGTAAAGAGGAAGAAAGATGCTAGTGCTCTCTCTCTCTTTAAATTACCTTATAGCTATTTATCTGTGGTCTTGTATTTTTTCAGTAGAATATAAACTCAAGCAGGCCCTCACTTGGGTTTCTTCTTTGTATGGGATAGTATAAGCAATTAATAAGTGTTTGAGGAATTACCTGCCTCTCAGCGTTATTGTGAAAAAGATGTTTTATAAGCATTATGTAAACAAGTTTTTATTTTTATAAATAATATACAGCTTCATCTAAAAGACTAGCTAAAGCCACAATGTACATACGTGTTCAGTGGCATTCAATCAAGAACAACCTGCTAATTCTTTATATCTAATTCATTCTAATGATTTAAATCTATTACATTTTGTTAACTTGGAGATTAAGTTTTATATTTTCCTTGACATTTAAAAGGTAACTATTTCTACTTGGTCACACTGTAGTGAGTGGGAAAGCATGAACCCAGCAAAGAGATTTTGAGGCAGAGGAAAGAAATGATCAAGGAGAGGCAAAGGTCGATAAACTCCACAATCAGGGAGATAGAAAGATTTCTACCTTGCCCCAATATAGTTTCTACAGCAATATGCTGCAGGGATATTTTTTTTAAATGTGAGACACAACAGAAAACAGAGGGTCAGGGAGCGCTCTATAAGGCAATAACAGAAACTGTTTAGAAGACAGAACTCAAAACAGGTACCTCAAAAGTTTTGATTCCATGAAGAGTACAGAGAATAATGAAGGACTAAATTAGTTTAAAAGTCGTTAATCAAAGAATAGAAGTCTAGATAGAAAGAAAGGTAAAATAATGAAGAGAGTGAAAGAAATCCTTTTTAGAAAAAGTGAAGAAGAAGAGAGAAAGGGGTCTGCACTTAATTCTTCAACTAAGAGGGAAAAGGGGGGATTAAAATAATCAGATAAAAGTAAGAAAGAAAAAGGAACTATAAGCAAAACTCTAAAACTAGGAAAACAGTTAACAGATTGACAAGGTGTGGCAGGTAAGAGTCTTGGGGGCAAAGCAAAGAAAGCAGCTGAGAATAAGGTTATCTTTGAAAAGAATTAAGAGACATAGTACTGTGTTTATAATGGAAGAGGGGAAAAATCATACCTTAGGAAAAAACCAACAATATTAGTGACAAATGGAGGAAAATATTAACCTAACTCTCATAACTTTATTTTATTTTATTTTATTTTTTTAAAGCAATTGGGGTTAAGTAACTTGCTCAAGGTTACACGGCCAGGGTGTTTCTGGGTGGGTGCTAAGTGTCTGAGCCCAGATTCGATCCCAGGTCATCCCGACTCTGGGGCCAGTGCTCTTACTCGCTGTGCTACCTGGCCGCCACTACTCTCATAACTTTTAATGTGAATGGATTAAACAATCCAATAAAACAAAAGAGAGTAGCATAGTAGATAAGAAAACAAAAGTCTAAAAAAAACATACACAGAACTAAATTGAAGGGCTGAAAAAAATACTATAACGAAGTTGCATTCATGCTATCAAACAAAGCAAAAACAAGCATTTCAAAACATAAAAAGGGATTAACTACATGATACTGAAAGGAACCACAGATAACTAACCAATATCAATACTTAATATATATGCCTTATACATATATGTGTATATTTGGATACCTTAGCATTTTGTTGCTACTGTATTCATTCATGTTTGACTCTCTGTGACCCCATTCTGGAGCTTTCTCGGCAAAGATACTGGAATTGTTTACCATTTCCTTCTCTAGCTAATTTTGCAGATGAGAAACTGAAGCAAATAGGATTAAGTGCCTTGTCCAGGATCACACAAATAGTAAGTGTCTGAGACTGGATTTGAACTAATGAAGATGAGTCTTCCTGATTTCAAGCCCAGTGCTATCCATTGTATCACCTAGCTGCCCTTAGCCAAGCTATAAGAATACATAAAGAGTAACATAATAGTGACAAGAGATTTCAGTGTCTTTCTCAGTTTTTGAAAAGTATTAAAGAAAGATAAACAAAAGTAAAAATATAGAACTGAACAAATTGCTGGAGAAACTGGAGCTAAAAGGCAACATAAACTTTTACAAAAACTGACTATATATTAGGGCACAGAGATACTGCAAATAAATGTAAAAAGGCAAAAACAGAAAATATACTCTTTATATGTAATGCAATAAAAATAGTTATCAATTAGAGATCACAAACAAAAGACAAAGACCCAGATGGAAACAACACTGAAATCCTAAATAACGAATGGGTCAAAGAACAAATAATAGAAGTAATTAATTGTTATGTGAAAGAAAAAAAAATGATGAAACAACATACCAAAATTCCTAAAATGTGGCTAAAGCAGTCCTATGCTGGGAAAATCTTATCCCCACAAGCATAATAAAGAGGATTCATGAACTAAATATGCATTTTTTCAAATCAGAAAGTCAACCAATTTACAAACCTAAAATATGCATAAAAGAAAAGGCTAAAAATTAGAGAAGAGATCAATTGGGAAAAAAACAACTTGTAGGAATAACAAATAAAACTAAAAGTTGAAAAGACTAATAAAATTGATAAATCTTTAGCTAATCTTATTAAAAAGAAGAGGGCAGAAAACCAAATCCATAATATAGCAAATGACCAAGGCAAAAATCACAAAACCAGAGAAATAAAAAGAAACATCAGAACTGAGAACACAAAAGAAATAGAGGAATACTTTCAAAAACATAAAATACTTGAACTGATGAAAGACCTCATAGATATCTTAAATAACTAAACTTCAGAAAAGAAAAATAGAATTAGCCATAAAGGAACTACCAAAGTTAAAAAAAATCCACCAAAAAACTACTGGTCCTGATGGATGGATTCACATGAGAATTCCATCAAATATTTAAAGAATAATTAATACTCATAATACATAAATTATTCTCATAAGTTGAGAAAAAAGGAATCTATAAGAATCTTTTTTTAAAAGAAACAAATATACTACTAATACTTAAACCAGGGAAAAAAGATGAATAACTACAGATCAGTATAATTAGTTAATATTGATTCAAAAGCCCTAAACAAAATTTTGTCAGACTACTACAATTTATCCACAAAACCATTCATTATAGTCAAGTTGAATTATATCCTGGGGGTGCAAGAAGGTTCAACATTAGGAAAACAATAATATAAAGAATCATATTAAAAATCAAAACATCCCAAACCACATGATTATCTAAAAAAATGAAGGTCTTTGACAAAGTACAACACTAATTTATGCTAAAAGAAAAAAAAAACAAAAAAACCCCACAAACCCTGCAATGTACAGGCAAAGAGGAAAACATTATAAAAATCATCTATTTAAAATCAAAACCTAGACTCATATGTGATGGGTATACAATACTAGAACTTTTTCTAATGAACAACTATCTATACTCTCCTTACTATTATTTTAAATAGTTCTGGAAATGCTAGAAACAGCAATAAGACAAGAAAAAGAAATTAAAGGCATAAAGATAGGTAAAGAGGAGGAAAATTACCTCATCTGTTGATGATATGATGATATGCTTGGAAAATCTCAGTGAACCAGCAAAGATACTAATTGGAGCAATTAATAATTTCATCAATGTCTGGAGAACAATTTGGAGTTATGCTCAAAGGGTTATAAAACCGTGCATACCCTTTGATCAAGCAATACCACTTCTAGGTCTGTATTCCAAAGAGATCATAAAAAAGGGGAAAAGATCCACAAGTATAGAAATATTCACAGCAGCTCTTTTTGTGATGGCCAAGAATTGGAAAATTAGGAGATGCCCATCAACTGGGGAATGGCTTCACAAGCTATGGTATATGAATGTAATGGAATACTATTGTTCTATAAGAAATGATGAGCAGGGAGGTTTCAGAAAAACCTGGAAAGACTTACATGAACTGATACTGAGTGAAAATGAGCAGAACCAGGAAAATATTGTACAGTAACAACAACATTGTACAATGACCAACTTTGACAGACCTTAGCTCTTTATAGCAGTGCACTGATCTAAGACAATTCCAAAAGACTTCTTATGGAAAATGCTATCCATATCCAGAGAAAGAGCTATGGAGTCTGAATGCAGATAAAAACATACTATTTTTCCTTCTCATCATTTCCCCCTTCTGTTCTAATTCTTCTTTACAATATGACTAATGTGAAAATACATTTAATAAGATTGTACATGCACAGTAACAGCAATATTGTGTGATGACTAACTTTGACAGACAGCTCTTCTCAGCAATGCAAGGATCTAAGACAACTCCAAAAGACTCATGATGGAAAATGCTATCCACATCCAGAAAAAGAACTATGGAGTCTAAATACAGACTGAAGCATACTATTTGCACTCTCTCTTTTTTTTTTGTTTTGTTTTGCTTTTTCTTTCTTGTGGTTCCTCCCACTGTTTCTAATTCTTCTTTATAACATGACTAATGTGAAAATTTATGCTTAATATGAATGTATATGTAAAGCCTATATCAGATTGCATGTTGTCTTGGGGAGGGGGGAAGGGAAGGAGAGGAAGAAAATTTAGAACTCAAAATCTTATGGAAGTAAATGTTGAAAACTAAAGATAAATAAATTAATTAAGAAATATTATTGTACATGTATGGCCTATATCAGATTGCATGCCATCTTGGGAAGGGGAGAGGGTAAAGATGGGGAGAAAATTTAAAATTCAAAATCTTATAAAAGTGAATGTTGCAAACTAAATAAATAAATATTTTAAAAATAACTTTATCAGTGTTGCAGGCTACAAAATGAGCCCTCAAAAATCAATAACATTTCTACATGATAACCAAATCCAAGAGATAATAATAGAAATGGAAATCCCCTTCCAGATAACCACAAAATGACATCTGGAGGTCAATCTACCAAAGCACAAAAAAGACTTATAAAGATTCAACTACAAAGTACTCCTTAAAGAAATACAGAATAGCTTAAATAGCTGAAGAAACATTAAGTACTCATGGCTGGGTTATGCCAATATAATAAAAACAATAGTACCAAAGTTTAATTTATACTTTCAATAGGAAATAGCACTTACAGGCCTCAAACGAAGTTTAAAGCAACAGTGAAAAAAACTATCTGGTATTGGTTTAAAAAATAGATATATCCACTGAACAAGCTAAACAAGGGAGAATCAGAAACAATGGAACTCAATAAAGTGTTCTATTAAGCAAAAAAACACAAATTGATTAGGAAAAAACTTATTTAGTAAAAAAATAAATAAAAGAATGAAGACAGACAGACACACACACACAAACACACACAAACACGCTGGGAAAACTCGTCTGAAAGACATTTGGCTTAGGCTACCTTACACTATGTACCATAATACATTCTAAATGAACACAACATCTTACTACTAAAAATCATACAACAAAAAAATTAAAAGAGAAACAGAATTATATACCTCTCACAACTATGAGTAGGGGATATATTCTTAATCAAACAAGGTATAGAAGCAATTACAATAGATAAAATAGACAACTGATTATATAAAACTAAAAAACTGCACAAAGTTAATGCACCTAGAATAAGGGAAGTGGTCAAATGAGGGAAAAACAACTCTGTATCAGATCTCATTATTTCCTACCTGGCAGTTCTCCTGAACTTCACCATCTCCAAAAACTCATCATTTTGCAAGATGAAATCAACTCTGAAATGTATACCTCTTCAGCAACCTTTGCCTAAGGGTCCTTCCCTCCCTCTTTTTGGATGGGGAAGAAGGTGAACATTAAAGAACACCTCCCAGATCCTCTACCATTTAAGGAGGGCAAGCAGGGCATTCACCTCATAATTTGCCACCCAGATGTTCTGAAACTCATCATCTTGCCCACAAGATGAAATCAACTCTGTTAACTCCCATCCCCTCAGATCATTTCCCAGCCTGGCTGCACACTCCCACACTGTGTACTGCACTGCCTTCTTCAGCTTCTTTTTATGTGTTGACTTGCCCCATTAGATTTGTGAGCTCCTTGAAGGCAGCAGCTGTCTTTATACCATTCTTCATATCCTCAGCACTTAGCACAGTATCTGGCATATAGTAGGCACATAATAAATTTTACTGACTTTGACTGCTCAGAGTTTGGTGTCCAAGATATACAAACAATTAACAAATAACTATAAGATGAATATTCCCAATTGATAAGTGAGCAAAGGATATTCAAAAGAACTGCAAAGTATTCATAAGCACAAGAAAGAATGCTCTAAATCACTAATAAAAGAAATGCAAATAAAAACAAAACCAAAAAACCCTGAAGGTTCACTTCATATCTTACAAAATGGTAAAGATCCTAAAAAATGACAATAATCAATGCTGATGGGGGAAGGGGGAGTGTTACAGGAAGACAGGCACACTGATGCATTGTGGGTGGAGCTGTGAACTGGTACATTTTGGAGAGTAATTTGGATTATATAAGTAAAGTGACTGAAATGTCTATACCCTTTTGAGCCAGAAATTCTATTACTTCATTCAAGGAAGCCATTGATAAGAAGAATGCCTCTATATACATCAAAACATTTAGAGTGACACTTGTGATAGTTAGGAATTAGAAATAAAATAATGGCCAATGGTTAAACCAATAGTAATATATATGAATATAATGGAATAGTACTATGCTGTAAGAAATCATGAATGTGATGAATACAGAGAAGCATAGAAAGAATAATCTGAACTGATGCATAGTGAAGTAAGTCAAGAAAATTGTATACATAATGACTCTAACAATGTAAAAGCAAAACAATCACACACATACAATCAATCAATCAATCAATAGCAAATGTTGCAAAATTTTCAAGAGAAAGAATGAACTGAAAGAAGAGATATGAGGATGTTCCCAACCCACCCTTTGTGAATACTGGAGGTCCACAAGTGCTGCATATTACATATATTTTCAGATTTTTTTTCAGTGTATTGATTAGTTTTGTTGATCTTTTCTGCTTCTTTTTCTTTTCTTTTGTCTTTAAAAAATGCTACTTCTTAGGGGCAGCCAGGTGTAGTGAGTAAGAGTGCCGGCCCCAGCATCGGGAGACCTAGAATTGGTTCTGGCCTCAGATACTTGGCACCCACACAAAAATAACTGGCCGTGTAACCTTGAGTTACTTAACCCCTATTGCTTAAAAAAAAAATGCTACTTCTTATATGGGGTGACAATCTGGAAGTAGAAAGGGAAGGGATACTAGGAGAAACTATGATAATAGAAAAACCAAAAGACATCAATAAAAATTCATTTAAAAAAATAACCCAGAGTATTCCAACTTCCCTTCAAGAACCAGAGTGTTAGGTTGTATTAGTAAAGAAACAGCCATTACTAGACAGGATGGTCAAGTGAGAAAGGCAGACCCTAGTGAGATCAAATAGAAGGAGTGTAAAAGGAAGAGGTCCAGAACGAAGGGAAATGTGTTCACAATGGAATTTGAATTCCAGTAGACAAAGTGGAAGGAGCACATAGTGTTGCACTGGCATATGAGTGGGGTAGGACAGAAGAAATAGGGATGAAAAAATAAGAGGTGAGGATTAGAAATGTTCTGCTCCTAGTTGGTCTGTAATTAAGTAATACAGGAATAGGGAGAGTGACAAGTGGTGAGACTTTGCCAGCCATAGGAGCAGAAGAGGGTGGAAGTTGAATGTAACACTCACTTTCCCTACAATAGTCTGTGAACGGAAGGGATATGTCCCATTGTCACATATTCTCAGGCCACCTGGCCTCCACAAATTGTGGATTGGGCAGGGGAGAATTGTTTTTAAACATGGATCATTTTCCTCTAAAGGAAGAAGGTTTATTAACCATTTTCTATCAGCTGCTCTTTTTGGCTTCAGCTCCATGGGACAATATGCCTTCCCCCTCCTCCAGGATAAGCTGATCATTTAAAATCTCTTCACCTGAAGAATGACTCAAGTTTTGATAATTTACACTTTGTCAACTCATCCTGATTTGCCTCTGCGTTCTGACTGGAGGGCTGGAGGGTACAACACTACACTCCTGTCAAAGCCTTCCTTTGTAGAGGGCTCACCTTCTGGCTAACTCTGTTTTCCATCAGCTGCTCTACTTGGCTTCAGTTCCATGAACAACATGCTCCCACCTTGTCACTCCCTCCTGCCATGCCTCCCATTCCCTTCCCCACTGCAGAGTACCCCGCCCCCCCCACCTCTCCCCCCTTTCCCCACCATTTCAGCTTCCTTTTGTGTGTTATTCTTCGAAAGCAGGAACTGTCTTTATCTTATTTGTATTCCCACTGCTTAGCACAATGTTTGGCACATAATAGGAGCTTAATAATTGTTAACAGAACTGATGTTTCACTGCATTTTAAAAAATAATGGGGGGGTATTTTTAAAAATTTCATAAGTTCATGTGCAAAGCAAAAAAAAAATTCTATAATGCAGTTGTGTCTCAATTGATCTGTTTTACTAAGTTCAGATTTCTGAAATATTTATGTATATCTATATGACCATGGTGAATGTGTCCACTGTCTAAGCTGAGAATTTTACCTCATATTTTACTGAAAACATTGAGACCATTGCCAGAGAGCTCTCTCTTATCCTGGGTTCCTCATCTCATATCACTCAGTTTGCTCTCTACCACTATCTCTTCCACCTCCTTTCATATGAAGAGGTAGTCCTTTTCTTTGCCAAATAACCCCATTCGATCCGTTTTCTGCAGCAGTCCACCCTATCATCTCTACTCCTTCATTCATCTTCAATTGCTCCCTGTCTATTGAATGTTTCCCAACTGCCCACAGATATGCCCACGTCTTCCCTATTCTCAAAAAATCCACACCTGATCCATACATCCCTGCTAGCTATCATCCCTGATCTCTCTTCTGTTTTGTGGCTAACATCCTGGAGAAGGGCATCCATTTCTCCATTTCCTTTCCTCTCACTCTTAACTCTTTGGACTCTGTTTTCTGACTTCATCATTCAACTGAAATTGCTCTCTCCAAAGCTACTAATGATTTCTTAATTGCCAAATTTAATGGCCTTTTCTCTATCACCATTTTTCCGGTCTCTACTGTCAATCATTGTCTTCTCCTTGATACTTTCTTCTCTTTAGGTTTTCATGACACTGTTCTGTCCTGGTTCTCCTCCAACCGGTCTGACAGCTCTTTCTCTGTCTCCTTTGCTGGATTTTAATCTGTATCATGCTAACTAGCTCACAGTGTCTCCTAAGCACTGCCCTGGGCCCTCTTTCCTTCTCCCTCCATACTATTTCACTTAGGGATCATATCAGCTCCCATGATTTCAATTAACATCTCTAAGCTGATCACTTTCAGATCTACTTGTCCAGCTCTACCCTTTCTGCTGACCTCCAGTCTCACATCTCCAAAAGCCTATTAGATACCTTGAACTGGATGTCTTGAAAACATCTTAAATTCAATTATGTCCAAAACTGAACTAGTGCAGTAGATATGCCTGGAGTCAGGAAGACTTGGGTTCAAATCTGGCCTCAGATACTTACTAGCCATGTGACCCTGGGCAAGTCACTTAACCTCTATTTCCCTCACTTTCCTATTATTATCCTCATGTAAATTGGAAATAATAATATTTTTCAATATTACAACAGCATTGTTGTAAGGATCAAATGAGATATTTGTAAAGTGCTTAGCACAGTATTTGGTACGTAGTAGGCACTATACATGCATACATATATATATATGTATATATAATGCTTATTCTTTTCCTCAGGGCAGTTAGGTGGTGTAGTAGTAGATAGAGTACCAGCCCTGGAGTCAGAAGGACCTAAGTTCAAATCTGACATGACCCTGGGCAAGTCACTTAACCTTGTTTGCCTCAGTTCTTCATCTATAAAATGTACTGTAGAAGGAAATGCCAAACCACTCCAGTAACTTTGCCAAGAAAATCCCAAATAGAGTCACGAAAAGTCAGACATGACTTAAACAACTCAACAACAAAATTCTTTTCCTTTTCCTTTCTTCCCTCCCAATACTCCCTTCTTCCAAACTTCCCTATTACTGCAGAAGGCACCACTCTCCTCTCAGTAGCTCAGGCTCACAACCTAGCTGTCATCCTCATTCTCTCACACTCCCCATATCCAATCCATTGTCAAGTCCTGTTGATTCTACCTTCCTAACATTTAACCCTGCCACAACCCAGTCCAGGCCCGTATCACCTCATATCTGGACTATTGCAGTAGCCTGCTGATTAATTTCCCTGCCTCAAGTCGCTCCCCCACTACAATTCATTCTCCACTCAGCTACCTAATTAATCTTCCTAAAATGCAGTCTGAACTTCTCATTCCCTCCCCCATTCAATAAATTCTATTGGCTCACTATTATTTCCAGGAACAAATATAAAAACTTCTGTTTGATTTTTAAAGGCTTCATAACCTCCCCCCTACCTACCTTTCTAGTCTTTTTATCCCTTATGCCCCCTCCATCTACTACTCTGTGATCCAGTGACACTGGCCTCCTTACTATTCTCCACACCAGACACTATCTCCTGACTCTAAGTATTTTCTCTGGTAGTGCCCCATGCCTACAATACCCTTCCTCCTCTCAGCACCACCTCCTGGCTTCCTTCAAGTCTCAGCTAAAATCCCACCTTCTACAAGAAGGCTTTTGCCCCCCCTCTGAGACTATTTCCAATTTGGCCTGTATATTAACTTATTTGAACATAGCTATTTGTATGCCATCTCTCCCATTAGACTGTGAGCTCCTTAAGAGCAAGGACTGTTTTTTTTTTTTAACATTTCCTTGTATTGCTAGTGCTTAGCACAGTGTCTGGCACAGAGTAGGAGCTTAATAAATGCTAACTGACTGACTTAAATAGGGCTGTGTATATGATCATTATGAATATAGCAGGGATGGAGCAAGCATATTCTTTATCACAACCCTTCTATTGAAAAGGGAGAAAAGGAAGCTCTTTTTCATGAGGAATTGAGCATTCATTATGCTAACACCTTGGCACAGTGATTTCCAAATGTGTGCAAAGAACCTCAGGGTTCACCTATAGAATGTTTCTACAGATCCCTGAAACAAGAAATATAGGCTAGGTTCCACCGCATTGTGGGTGTGAAAAGACTTTAAAAGGCATAGCCTTATTTAAATATGAAATACACAAATAACCAATCCAAAATTCATAGTAAAAAGGGGGCACATAAAGCAAGTGAAGTACAGGAGGCATTGTCATCACTGACCTAGGAGGTAAGAGAGAGACTTTCAGAAAAGGTGGCATCTGAGCTGGGCTTTAAAGGCTGAGTAGGATTCCAACAGATAGAGGTTGTGGGAAGGGCATTGAGAGCACTGTGAACAGCAAGAATGAAAGTATGGAGACAGGGAGAAGGATGTATGTAAAGTGGATGGCAAGTGTTACAGTACAGACAGGACACAGACAGCATGTGAGAGAAAGATATGAGCTCAGGCTAGAAAAGTAAAGTGGTATCAGATTGTAGGGAGAAGGAGACATGATTAAAAAGAATGAACAATGAACTAGGTGTCAGGGGAGGTTAGAATAAGACCTGTCTCTGATACTTGCTAGCTCTCTTATGTAAGCAAATCATTTCATTTCTTTGGACCACAGTTTACTTATCTGTAAAACGAGGGATTTGACTTCCATGGTACTACCTAGCTCTGAGATCTATGATTCTAATACTACACCATGAGTCAGGCTTGCAGAACACAAAGCACAAAGCAGAAGGATCCCTCAAACTCAAGTGTTTGAAAATGACCCCCTAAACTCATCTTCTCATAAAGGACTTATATGTAGACAGAACCAATCAAACCAAAGGGGCAATCTTTGGTAAATAAAAACTGTAAACAGCCAAACTGAATGGACAATCTCTCATAAATAAATAATGTAGATGTGTCTCAAACAAGGAATTGGATTTGTTACTAATCACAAATGTAGGCTTTCATCTGGAAAATCCCATTTAAAATGCCAGAGGGTTTAGAGCACATGGACAAGTTCTGCCAGATACATAGTTACCATGGGAACCTTAACATTATATTTCCTGACATAAATACATATAAATTACCATCTTTAATATATTTACTGTAGGTTTCTGTGAGTGAGTCAGAAGAGAATAAACCCAAGTTCTGACTTTTGTCCTTATACTTAGATAAACAAGTAGTAACAGCATGTGGTACTACTGTCAGATTGTCTCCCACTAATAACAAAATACCACTACACTGCTTAAAGCACAAGACTAGAAGGCAAAATAAAATCAAAAGAAATCTAACTTTGACACTGATTATATGGTTTATGGAGTAATAAAATAAAACACTGCCTACCAGATTCATACAAATGTATCTATTTTATGGAATGACATAAATTGAAAAATGTTACTCCCACATATCCATTTCTAAAAACCAACTATATATTCTCTAAATAAAGTAAATTCTTTTATCCTCTACCTATGTTTAAAAATTACATTGGATAAAATTAAACAAGTATCTCTTTACATTTCAGAATTGTCACTAAGAAGTAAGTTTTCAGGTAAAATTCATTAGAAATCTACCATATATATCATTTGATAGATCTCTTCTAGGGGCTTTCATAAATATTAAAAATTATGCATAATAAAAAGTCCCTTACCTTCTTATCTTCAACCATCTGAACACAGAGATGAAAACAAGGCTATTATGCACAAACTACAAAAGACATCTTCAATTTCAAATTCTAAGGGAGCCCAATGCACCACAAACTTTAAGACATCTGCTGCAGGACATACCCATACTAGTAGCTGACTAGAAAACAGTTTATGTTCTTTTTACTAAACAGCTGGGTCTTGAAGATTATCACCCTTATTCCCCATTTCAAATGACACGCATCAGTCAACAATTGTGAAGAGAGAGAAAAAAATTATCATAGACGGTTTCCATATTAATAGGGATCTTTACCAATTACTGCATTGCAGTCTTTCTTAAGGCTACAAAGCCCAGGAATCAGGCACATTCAAGAACCAAGTACTAAGTTACAGAAAACTGCTTTTTAAAATACAAAGATTAAACAAGGGGGAAAGAAAGGGGCTTAAAGAACATTGCAAACAGTTTGTTGACATTTCTACATTGTAGAAATTGTTTTTCAATGGTTGCCTGGAGGATGGGTTTCATATAATTTATTATTTTGCAAGTATTAGGTCCTACTGAAAACAATAGTATGAACTACAGGTATACCCCACATAATGCTGCCTTTAACAATGTCATTTGACAATAGTTTAAAAAAATTCAAGGTTTCAGCAATGTGAGATACAGATCACAATCCCTCTTATGAATTAAGAGACAATATTTGGCGGGGGGGTGGTGGACAGAGTCAAGATGGTGGAACAGAAACAGGACTTCCATGGGGCTCCGGCTTCCACCTCCCCCAATTCATGTAAAAAGGGACTCAGAACAAATTTTGGAGCTACAGAACCCCCAAAATGACACAGAGAAGCTAACCTCCCCCTGAGGACAGCCCGGGGCCAGAGGTTTTAGCCCCAGGGCAGGCCTGACCAACCACCAGCTGGAGGGACTCCAGATCACCAGCAGTTGTGGCGGTTTCCAGAATTATCAACACATAGATGCTAAGGACAAAGTGAGAGGACAGTGCAGTGTGGACTTTGGGATCCAATAGTTGGGAGAGCATTGGCCTCTTCCCCCAGGGCAAGAAGCTGCTGAGGAGCCATGGCGCAGCACTGTACGGGCAGCTTCAGCTCCTGCCCTGCAGACTGTAGGGGGACCAAGTGACCAGTCTGAGGGGTAATCACTCTTGCTTTAACCTGCTTGGATCTGGATTTCAGTCTAGGATGGAGGTCCTGGAGTGTGTGACCAGCTTGCCAGAGCATGTGGAGGCTTCAGAGAGGGCACCCAACTACTGTGTTTCCCCGATAATAAGACCTATCCCGAAAATAAGCCCTGTTGAGATTGCTACTGTAGTGAAGGTGATCCCCTGAGCTACACGCTACATTACGGTACCCTCTGTATGCACCGTCCCCCCCCAGGTGAAACACATGCCGCGCTCCGAGCTGCATCCAATCAGAGCTGCAGCAGTGAGTGCATCATCCTGTTCTTCCCCAGTGATTTGCTTATTGAATAAAGGTACATTTTTTTGTTCACATTTACCTGTTTATTAAAATTGCTCTCAATGTTCATTAAAATAAGCCCTCCCCTGAAAATAAGCCCTCTGGTGTTTTTCTGTCCCAAAACAATAATAAGACAGTGTCTTATTATTGGGTAAACACGGTAATACCTCCAGCAGCTGAGAAAACCCCAGAGTTTGGGACGAAAGCTCCCCTGTCTGGTGGCAGAGTCCTACTGTGGCAAAAAGCCCAGGGGTCAAATGACTGAGGGGTGACATGACCAGGCAAAGGAAGGAAAGCAAACAGAAGAATCCAATATTAGACTCCTATTTGGGGGACAAAAAGGATCAAAGCATGGAACAGGAGGAAGACAACAAAGTCAGAACTCCTGCACCAAAAGCTTCCAAGAAAAATATGAGCTGGTTACAGGCCATAGAGGACCTTAAGAAGCAGATAAGAGAAGTAGAGGAAAAATAAGAAATGAGAACAATGCAAGAAAATTATGAAATGAGAGTCAACAAGCCTGACTGAGGAAAATAACACCTTAAAAAACAGACTAACTCAAATGGCAAAAGAGGCTCAAAAAGGCAATGAGGAGAAGAATGCCTTAAAAAGCCGAATTTGCCAGATGGAAGAAGAATCTCAAAAGCTCACTGAGGAGAATCATTCCTTCAGAATTAGACTGGAGCAAATGGAAGCTAATGACTTTATGAGAAATCAAGATGCTCTTAAACAGATCCAAACAAATGAAAGAATAGAAGGCAATGTGAAATATCACATGGGAAAAAACCACTGACCTGTAAAATAGATCCAGGAGAGATAATTTAAAAATTATTGGGCTACCTGAAAGCCATGATCAAAGAAAGAACCTAGAAATCATCCTCCAAGAAGTTCTCAAGGAAAAGTGCCCTGATGTTTTAGAACCAGAGGGCAAAATAGAAGTTGAAAGAATCCACCGATCACCTCCTGAAAAAGATCCCAAAAAGAAAACTCCTAGGAATATTATAGCCAGGTTCCAGAGTTGCCAGATCAAGGAGAGAATATTACAAGCAGCCAGGAAGAAACAATTTGAATATTGTGGAAACACAATCAGGATAACCCAGGATCTGGCAGCTTCCACACTGAGGGATTGAAGGGCTTGGAATATGATATTCCAGAGGGCAAAGGAGCTGGGATTAAAACCAAGAATCACCTACCCAGCAAAACTGAGTATCATGTTTCAGGGGAAAATATGGTCATTCAGTGGAATAGAGGATTTTCAAGCATTCTTGCTGAAAAAACCAGAGTTGAATAGAAAATTTGACATTCAGATACAAAAAGCAAGAGAAGCATGAGAAGGTAAACGGAAAAGAAATCATAAGGAACTTATCAAAGTTGAACTATAATTCCTACATGGAAAAACAATAATTGTAACTTATGAAACTTTTCTCAGTAGTTGAAGGGAATAGAAATATATATGTCTATATATGAGGTTATATGGGCATATGAATACATATGTGAATGTGTGTATATATGTTTACAGATATACATAGATAGAGGGCACAGGACCGATTTAACAGGAAGGGATGATACTTAAAAGGTGAAATTAAGAGGTGAGAGAGGAATATAATGAGAGGAGATGGGGAGAGACAGAATGGGGTAAACTATCTCATATAGAAGAGGCAAGGGAAAATGGTTACAATGAAGGGGAAGAATAGGAAAGCAAAAGGGAATGGGTCAACTTTATTCTCATTGAATTTGGCTCAGGGAGGAAATGACATATACAATAAATGGGGTTTCTCACCCTACAGGAGAGTAGGGGTGAAGGGGATGAGAGGGGGGGATGATGGAAGGGAGGGCAGGCTGGGAGGGAGGAAAGTTGGAAGCACCCACTTTTGAAAAGGGATGGTATCAAAGTAGGGAACAGAACAAGTGGGAGGTGGGGTAGGAGGGAGGGAAATATAGTCAGTCTTTTACAATATATCTACTATGGTAATGTTTTGCATTAGCTATACACGTACAACCTATACTGAATTGCTTATCTTCCCAGTAATGGTGGGTGACAAGGGAGGAAGGGAATGAATTTGGAATTTAAAAGTTTTAAAATTAAATGTTTAAAAAAATATATATATATACATACTATTATTAATACTATTTTACATGTAATTGGGAAATAAGATATACAGGCACTGAGGCATAGAGATCCACCATGCCCTACTGGAAAAGTTGAAGGGGGTATGGGAGAAGATATGGGAGAGAGTAGATTGAAGGAGGGGATATCCTG
This sequence comes from Petaurus breviceps papuanus, assembly GCF_028583685.1. Taxonomy (NCBI): domain Eukaryota; kingdom Metazoa; phylum Chordata; class Mammalia; order Diprotodontia; family Petauridae; genus Petaurus; species Petaurus breviceps. The sequence continues at coordinate 1,337,727 of NW_027186428.1, read as the reverse complement.
TGGGACTGCTATTTTGGGGCGGTAGATAGGGGAAAAACGAGGAGAAAATTTGTAACTCAAAACTTGGCGGAAATGAATGATGTAAATCAGAAGTTAATAGAGCATTTGAAAAAAAATGTTTTAAAAGAGACAATCTTTGTGGATTTCTATGACTGAAAAATTCATGGTCCTACAGCCAACTGGCAATGTAACTATCCACACTAAGTAAGGCTAGTCTTTGGACAACACAGTCTATCACTAGGTTCACCTTCATGCCAGGATGAGGCTTGGAAGAAAGACATTATTGATAAGTTTTTTCACAATATATTATAACCAGTCCTATTATAGTATTATAAAACCCTATTGTAACATTTGGGTGGAAGATAATATTTTAAATTAGTAACTCATTGAGTTTAGCCTGTTTGCCTGGTTATGCTACCAACTACATAAATATTTTTCTTATGGAACTAACTATATTTCCTACAATATTATTTCACCTAAATATAGTATTTTTCTAGAAGTGATGAATGACATTAGTCACAGTATGCAAGGCCTGTACTGTATTTATCTAACACTAAATGCAGAGGCAATATATGTGTAGGCTACATGTGATATTTGGGGTACTTCAGGAATACAAGGAGTCCAAATTGGCTTATACATTGTCTTCCTTATGCCTACAAAGATGCAGTGTTTCATATTATTTATTCATAGAAGTAAAATAACATATTTGTCCACTCAGGTGGTATTGCCATCAACATCGCCAGAATCTGACTCCCAAAGTTTCCTGAGATATTATGGAGATAAGAAAAAATATTTGGCAATTGATTAAATATGCTAATGAGAAGCTAAGGACAACAGAGATTTTCAACCTGGGTGAGTAGAATAGTAGTATCCTTGACAGTAACATAAAGGTTCAAAGGAAGGGAAGATTTGGGGAAAAGACGAGTTCTGTTTTGGAAATATTTTGAGATATATGAGGCATGTGATTTGAATCAGGCAATAGGCAGAAGATGAAGCAGAATGGAAACTCGGTAGGTGGGATATACAGATTTGGGAGACATCTACATAGAGCTAATTGAGTGCATGGGATTTGATAAAGATACCAAATGAAAGATTATAGAAAGAAAAAAGAAGAGAGCCCAGGTCAGAGCTGTAGAGTAAACCCACAGTAGTGGGAATGACATGGATGATGAATAAGTAAAGGACACTAGAAAGAGTAGACATCTAGGTAGGGGAAAAAAGGGAGGAATCTGCTCTCCTGTATTTAGGATGCTTCCCACTTCTCTATCCAAATTCTAAGAGAGAATGGTCAATTTCCTCCAACACTGCCATTATTTCTATGACAACAACTTCTTTGTTGTTAAGAATCATATCCAGAGAATAGAATTTCTGCTTGTTGGTTCCTCTACCTTTTGAAAGATGAAATTATTATTAAATTTTAAGTTAAGAAAACTTTCTTTTTGCTTTCCTTTTTGAAGAGAATCTAAAAAGATGTCCAGATAAATTAAGTTTCCTATCATTACTGTCATGTTTCCATTACCATGCTTGTAATCTGTTTCAATACCATGTTTTTATGTCCGGGTGTTTTGTGATATCCTGCAGTGGCAATATTTGTTTCTTCTTCCACTGATATTCTCCTTCTTAATCCTGCCTGACACAGTCCCTAACACGTCTCAAGATGCAGCTCAAGCACCAGCTTCTCCATGATGTCCTTCTTGACACCACTCCTCCTGAGATTCCACAACCTGCTTGTATTAATTAGCTTTCACTTAGTGTGTGGTCTCCCCCAATTGAATATAAATTCCTTAAGAGCAAAGACTTGTGGTTTTTTGTCTTTGTGTCTCCGTGTCTAGCACAGTACTTAGCAACAAGGCCTTTAACAAATGCTTCCATTTTTTTCTACTGTGAATTGCTGGGCATTTCTACTGCTATTCTTTCTATACTGTAGCTACTCTGGATAACTAAATATAAGCAATTTTTCCTTTCCTCTATCTTGCAGTTTACTTTGAAGTTCTTTTGATTAGATTTGCAATTGACTGATTGATCTTCTGTCATACTTTTCCACCATCCAAACTCCTAGTCAGGTTTTCCATCTATACCATTTTTTTTTTACATTAAAGACTTCCAATTTTTTCACAGAAACATTTTATTTGCACTGATGAACTCATTAGAAGAAAAATATCCTTCATATTCTCTTATAGGAAGGAGACAAGCCTACCATGTTTCCCCGATAATAAGACACTGTCTTATTATTATTTTTGGAAAGAAAAACACCAGAGGGCTTATTTTCAGGGGAGGGCTTATGTTGTTCTGCCTCAGCTCTCCTCCGCGGCACTGCTCTCGAGGCGCCAGCAAGCAAATCACTGGGGAAGAACAGGATGACGCGCTCACTGCTGCAGCTCTGATTGGATGCAGCTCGGAGCGCGGCGTGCGTTTCACGGGGGGGGGAACGGTGCATACAGAGGGTACTGTAATGTAGTGTGTAGCGCAGGGGATCACCTTCACTACAGTAGCAATCTCAATAGGGCTTATTTTCGGGGGAGGGCTTATTTTAGAGGAATCTTACACAGTAAGGGGAGGGCTTATTTTCGGGATAGGTCTTATTATCAGGGAAACATGGTACATTTTAAGCATATATAATACTAACTTGGCAGTGTAAGCCTACTGTATACAGGCCACTGAAAAATTCTCCCTTTTCTCTGTGCTTTCTAGAATCAAAATTTGCAACCATCTAATCCAATTCACTGTCTTTTCAGATGGAGAAATTTGGCCAAGAGAAGTGAAGTGACTTAGTAAGGTGACAGTTACTTTGCTTGTGTTTGGTTTCTGCTAACATGAAACAAACAAATAAAATTGAATTATATTGTATCATAAAAGCACTTACTAAAGACCTAATATGTCCAGGCAAGGTTTCAGTGACTGGAACACAATAAGCACTTAATAATCTAACTGTACTAAGTCCTAGGTATCAACTGTAATAAACCTTGAGGTTAAAAGTTCTGTAGGGAAGGGAAGAGAATAAGCATTTTTATATCACCAAATATGTGTGAGGCATTGAGCTAGCCAGTTTAATTTTTTTTTTTACAAATATAATCTCATTTCATGATAGAAAGTCAAGATTTCCCTGTAAAATATATAATCTAAATTCCAACTAAGACATCATTAAGAAAAACTACCCTCCAAATTCAATAAAAGAGGCCACTTTATTCTCCTCTGTCAATCTCAACTGGAAATTTTTTTCTTTTCTTTTAATAAAAAAAAATTTATTTTTACATACATTTATAATCTACCCCTCCCAATGCTCCCCGCACCCTCAAACAAAACAAAAAACAGAACTTTCATCATAAACATGCATCGTTCAGAATAACAGATTTCCATAATAGGCAGACCCAAAAATGTCTCTCTACATTTTAAACTTATCACCTCTTTGACAGGAGGTGAGTGGAATGTTTCATATTCTGTCTTCTAGACCATGGTTTGTCTTTGCATTGATCAGAGTTCTGATATCTTTCAAAGTTGCTTTTCTATACAATGTTATTGTCACTATATAAATCATTCTCTTAGTTTTTACTCATTTCACTCTGCATCAATTCAGAGATCTGCCCAGTTTCCTCTGAAACAGTCCTTTTTTATCAACTACATGACACAGTACATCCAAGCTTTGTTTGGAGTCAAGTTATGAATTTGAATCTTGCCTCATATACTTACTGCTATGTAATCCTAAGGATAATGGTAATAAATAATGGCACCTTCCTCCCAGAGTTGTTATTGTAACGATCAAATATGGCAACATATGTCAAAAATGCTTTATAAAATTAAAAGTAATATACAAATGCTATTATTATTACTATTATTAATTTCTTATGATATAATATTCCATTACATTCATATATCTTAATTTGTTTAGCTATTCCCTAGTAGGAAATTTTGGGGGGTGAGGGGAACCTTAATTTCTAAGTCTCTTAATTTCTAAGTTGGCTACTACAAAAAGAACTGCTATAAGTATTTTTGTACATAGAAGTTCTTTTTCTCTTTCTTTGATCTCTTTGTTGCGCCTAGTAGTGGTATTGCTGGGTCAAAAGTTATGGCACAGTTTAGTAACTTTGGGGGCATAGTGCCAAACTGTATTCCAGAATGGGTGAACCAAATCACAGTTTCATAGTGTACTGATGTACCTATTTTCCCAGAGTCCCTCCAATATTTGTCAAATGGAAGTTTCAATAAATCCAAATGGCAAGGGGGAAAAAACACCCAAACTTTTTAATAAACAACTTAGTAACCTCCTAACATTATAACTGATTAAAAGCTCTATCAAAACAGTTTATGTTTCTATTTTTTGAAGAAAGAGAATCATGTCTATTCACAATTTACAATAAGTCCACCAAATGCAATGGGAAAATTTATAGTGACCAAAAAGTTCAACATGTTCTCATTAAATTATCAGGAATTACAGATAGGAAGGTATTTCTTTTTTTTTTTTTTTAATTAAAGCAATCGGGGTTAAGTAACTTGCTCAAGGTTACATGGCCAGTTATTTCTGGGTGTGGTGCTGAGTATCTGAGCCCGGATTTGATCCAGGTCATCCCGACACTGGAGCTGGTACTCTTACTCGCTGAGCCACCTGGCCACCCCTAAGCAATTGGGGTTAAGTAACTTGCTCAAGATTACACAGCCAGGTGTTTCTGGGTGGGTGCTAAGTGTCTGAGCCCAGGATTCGATCTCCAGGTCTTCTCAACACTGGAGCCGGTGCTCTTACTCGCTGTGCTACCTGGCCGCCCCGGAAGGTATTTCTTTTAACCTGACTCCCAAACCAAGAAAAGAAACTACTTCTTTTCAGTTTATCATATATAATTCTTTTTTAGTTACTGCATTCCAAAGTACTCACAATCTTTTTCTGAATAAAGAAAAGCTGAACACTGACAGCCCAAGTAATTTAAAACCTGGTTTTGAAATGGCATTCAGTTACTTTGTAAAGATCTGCCCAAATGACAGTGAAAACTGAAATAGATTATTAATTTTGGTTATTGTGACCACCACCATAGTGAAAAAAGGTTCCCCTCCCCTCCCCAAATTGTGACAATATCACCTAAAGTGTTAAAGGATTCATCCCACTATGATTTACTATGAAATGAATCACAATGGAAATTACTAAAGAATTTTTCCCATTCGTAATTTTACTATTAGCTTTACTTTATTTAAAATCCCAGATAGGCCATTATAAATAATTAAAATCCTTCACAAAGCTTTTGGGTATATAGCTTTTAAATTACTCATTCTTTTGTAAAATGCTTTAAACCATTTGTACAGTAAAGCACCTATCAGTACATTCCAGGTACTGTGCAAGTACAAAGAATGAAATAATCAACATTTGCAATAAGTTTATATTCTAATGAGGGAAACAAAAAGTAAATACAAAAATATATACAGCATAAATATAAAGTTAATACTTATATATGCATGTATGTACATTTTATACATACACATACATATACACAAATAATAGTTAAATGCAAGGCAGTTGGGGAGAAAGGGAACTAACAGTTTGGGTATCAGGAAAGAGTTTATAGAGAAGTTAATACCTAAGCTGCATCTTAAAATAAGAGAGGGCCTCTATGAGGTAAAGGTAAGGAAAGGGTGCTTCCTAAGTATGCAGGTTGGTCAGGGCAAAGGCATGAAGACCAGAGATGCAATACTGTGAGTGAAGAATGGAGCAAAACCCACTTTGGCCAGATCACAGAGTCAGGGGGCAGGGGAGGGAAGGTAATGTCTAATGAGGCTGGAAAGGGAGATCGGGGCCAAGTTTTGTAGGGGTTTAAAAGCTAATTAGAAGAGTTTAATATCTTATTCTAGAGGCAATAGAGAGCCAATGACATTGGCTGAGTAGGGGAGTGACTACATGCACCTACTTTGGCAACATTGTATAGGATGGACCGAAGTGGTGAGAGACTTGAGAAAGGGAGATCAATTAGGAGGCTACTGTAATAATCAAGGCAAAAGATAACAGCTTAGTGCTATTTTAGTTGGTAATAAAAGTACAGACTTATTTTTACAAACTGAAACAGCATTAAGTAGCCCAAGAAGGAGAGCGCCCAAGGTCACACAGGTAATAATGGGCAAAGCTGGGATTCAAATTCAAGTACTCTGACCCCAGATCAATGATCTTCGATACCACATCATGCTGCTCTGGAGTACTATGGCTCATTTCTGAGTTACTTCAAGAAAACCAATGACAAACTGGGGCATGTGCAGAAGAGACTCGAATGAAGAGCAAGAAGACTTAAAACCATGTCCCTGGAGGATGTAACTGCAGATAAAGTGCTGAACTTGGAATGAGGAAAACCTGAATTCAAATTCCACCTCTGACACTAGCTCATGAGGAAGCCACACAATCTCTTCCATATTCTATTTCCTCACCTGTAAAACAAGTATGATCATATCTATCATATTTACCTCATAGGGCTGCTGTGAAGCACAAATTAGATGCGTGTAAAAAGTCCCAAACTTTAAAAGTCTATTAAATGTCAGTTACTATTGTTCTTGTTATTACTATTGGTTGGAATTCACTTTCATCTTAATTGGTCAATACAGGGAATAATGCACACACAGAGCTAGATGCAAAAATACATTTCATTCAGTAGGGAAATAGGAGGGAAAGAGGAGAAAGCAAAAGAGGGAATCAGAGAGATCAGATTAAGGGAGGGATTGGTCCTGAGGAAAACAAACTTTAGCTAAAGATATATAAAAATAGAGCTCTTTTAAGGTGACTGAGAATGGGAATCTGGGGGAGGGGGTGCCAATCAACTGGGGAATGGCTAAACAAGTTATGGTACATAAATGTGATGGAATACTAGTGTGTTAGAAGAAATTATGAAAAGGATAGTTTCAGAGAAACCTAGAAATATGTGTACAAACTGACACAAAGTGAATGAACATAACCAGGACAATTTATACAATGACAACAATATTTTCAAGACAAACAACTTTGAAAGATTCAGAAAATCTGATCGGTGTAATAATCAAACACAATTCAAAAGACTAATGCTGAAAGATGCCACCCACTTCCTAATAGAGGAGTGAAAGACTCAGAATACAGAATGAGACATATAGAAAGGTATATGTATATATACCTTTTTTTCTTTCAGACATAGTCAAAGCAAAAATTTGCTTGCTTGACTATATAGAAGGTTCTCACTTTATGTAAGTGGACTATTCTGCAGACTTCTATGTAAAGCAATGGTTTTTACATAGTGTGAATTTGCCTGTGGATGCAGGGAATGGAAGGAAGTAAGGAGGCAGGAAGGGGACCATGTCTGTAAAGGAAGGGGGCTGGCACACAGTTCAAGGACATGTGGGGCCTGGAGACAGAGAAGCAAGAGCAGGAAGCGTAGCATGCAGGGACCAGGGTTAGCCACGTGGGGACCTGGCCAGAACTGAAAGAAAAAACATGTGGGGGGCAGACATAGACATAGACAAGAGAGGACAGGTGATATACAGGGGCTGGGGACAGACACATGATACTAAGTATGGAAAGATGGAAAACAGACATGTGAGGGGCAGACACACAGGCAGGTGGGTCAGATAGGGCAAATGTCCCCTCTCTTGAAGGTTTCAAGTCAAGCCCAGGATCCAGTGGCAATAGCAATGGTGGTGGGGTCTCTCCATATGTCCCATCTTCTACTTTTGTTTAGGGGGTTTTATTTATGGGAGGCCACAGTACACCAAGTTTAGGGATGGGAATGAAGGGAGAGAAAGAGCACAGTACTGTATGATAAATAGGTGATTTTTTAGAATGTGGATTTCCTTTAGAATTTTTTACATAAAGTGGAATTTGTGTAATGTGAATTTACATAAAGTGAGAACTGTCAGTACCTGGTTGTAATAATGATTTTCTTTTTCTTTCACTCTCACATGGGGGGCGGGGTATAGTGTGGTAGGAAGAAGACAGGGTATGTCTTTGTCAATTGAAAATAATAAAATTTAATTTAAAAAGAGTTATGAGAAGTTGTGATACTGAATATTAAGTTAGGACTGAAGATGTCACTTCACATTATTTATATGTCATTTTAAAAGTTATATTTTTCTCTGGCCTTTGATAGATTATGGAATTTCAGGACTGGAAGTGATTTCAGTGAAGCATGAATCCCCTTTGCAACATGTCCCACAATATCACGAGTTATGTTACCTCTTTGTAGGAGGTCCACAAGTGTGGCCCACATTGCACATATTTTCAGACTTTTTTCAGTGTTGATATTATCCTGGCTTTTTTTCCCCTTGTTTTGTCTTTGGAAAAATATTGGTTTTATGGAAGAAAGGAAAAGAACATTTATTAAGCATCTATATGCAAACTGGGTTAAGTGTTTTACAAATACTGTTCTATTTGATTCTCACAACAATCCTGGGAGATAAGTGTTCTTATCATTTCTATTTTAATATTTAAAGGAATTGATGTACACACAGGTTAAGTAACTTGCCCAGTCAGTAAATTGTCTGAAGATGAATTTGGCCTCAGGCCTTTCTAAAGCCAGGTTCAGTGTTTTATCAACTATATTACCTAGCTACCTATGGGATGGCTCTCTGGAAGGGGTAAGGGAAAGAACACTGGGTGAAATTATGGTGATATAAAAACAAAAAAATGAATAAAAATATTTTTAAAAATATCATTGGAGGAACTAGGGATATTTTGCTGAGAGAAAAGAAGACTTGGCAAGTATATGATCAATATTGTACAATATATAAGGACCTATTATGTGGAAGAAGGATGAGACTTCTTTTTCTTGGCCTCAGGCTAAAGAAGTAGGAGCAAATGATAGGAGCTGCAGAAAGATAGATTTTTGACTTGAAAAGCTTGACAGAACGATCACAAAGTGAACAGGCCCTGCCTCTGGGGGTGGTAGTGGAGGCAAAGAAGAATGGAAAAAGCATTTATTGAGTTATCATCTACTATGTGCCAGCTACTTTACACTTGCAGATATTATCTCATTTGGTCCTCTCAGGACCTAGACAGAAGGTGCTATTATTATCCCCATTTTATAAGTTGAGGAAACTGAGACAGAGGTTAAGTGACCTACCTAGGATAACAATGCTAGTATCTGAGGCTGAATTTGAACTCAGGGATTCCTAATTCTAGACCAATCTAGATGCCTACTGATTTGCCATCACTAAGGGTCTTTATGTGAAGGCTGAATGGCCTACTTCTGTGGGACATGTTGCAAAGGGGATTCCTGCTTCACTGAAATCACTTCCAGTCCTGAAATTCCATAATCTATCAAAGGCCAGAGAAAAATATAACTTTTAAAATGACATAAATAATGTGAAGTGACATCTTCAGTCCTAACTTAATATTCAATATCACAAACCTTTTAAAAATGTTAATTTCCACAAAGACACAAATATTTGGTCAATCACTTTGTAAAAAAAGATAGGTTTTCCTATACAATGGAAATTTTAAAACCATTTAGTTGTTTTATCTTTGTGCCATCTCAAAACAAACACAAACATTTTTAATTTTTTTTTTCATTTGGTGGAAGAGTAGAGGAAGGACATTTGGATCTTCATTTAAAATACATTATAATAAAATTGTGCAGAACTTAAGCAGATTGAAGTGAGCAGAGCCCAGAGAACAATTCACATAGTAATGACAACAATATAAAGATAAACAACTTCAAAAGATTTAGGAATTCTGATCAACACAATGAGCAACCACAATTCCAGAGGATTTTCATCTGTGATGAAACATGCCATAGACATCCTGATAAAAGAGGTGATGGATGACTCAGGGAGCAGATGGAGACATATATGTAGGCATGTATGTATGTGTGTATATATGTATGTCTCTGTGTATGTGCATATGTATATATGTTTATGAATACACATGTTTATAATGGGTTTTGGTTTTTTTTTTTCCCAGTGGTGGGAGAAGGGAAGAAAGAGAAGAAGGGAAAAGTAAAGGGAAGTAGTAAAAGGTAGGGGCAGCTAGGTGGCACAACGGCTAGTCTGTCAAGCCTGGAGTTGGTAAGACCTACGTTCAAATTCAGTCTCAGACACTTATTTAGCTCTATGACCCTGGGCAAGTCACTTAACTTCTCTTTGCCTTAGTCTTTTCATCTGTAAAATGGGGATAATAACAGCCCCACCCTCTCAGGGTTATTATGAGGATTAATTGAAATAATGATTGAATAGCACTTAGCATAAAGCCTGGCACATAGAAAGTGCTATAAAACTGTTAGCTATTATTAGGTGTAAGTCAGAGAATGTAGATATGAAAATCAAAACAAAATGAATTTAAATTTAAATTAATTTAAAATATAATAAAATTAAATATAATGTAAAAATCTTAAAATATTTCAAAAACTTCAGGGACACAAAATTTCATTCATGTGAATACTAGTACTACTTCACCAATACACATCCAAATTACTGCATACCTTAGGACATTTGATAACTTGTAGTCAACCTTCCAGAACTAAGTTCCCCTTAATAGACAGATCACTTCTATTCTTAGGTTTTGAAGTTAGAATGGACCGTTAAGCTGAGCTAGGAGGACCTATCCATTCTACTGGCATAGCCCTGGAGAGCCTAGGGTCACCTCAATGTTACAATGAGGCATTGGTGGAAAATCTCAAAGCAGTCAACCAAATCTATTGGGAGCTGTTGTTTTTGTTGTCATAATTCAACCTACATAACATACTACATGTAAAATATCCAAACAACTAAGACCCTCTTATCCTGTGTACTAGTATGCGTAACATATCTCCTTTTGATAAACTATATCCATGGAAGGGAACAAAGAGGCAAAAATATTAGAAATAAGAGATAATTCTTTCTTTGGTAGATGTTGTTGGCCTTGAGCCTTAGAAAGCTTGCTAAATACCACCTCTCCACAGCATACCTCTCATTTTTTTGCTTCCCTTCACCACCCACCACCAGAGACAAAGGAAGGGAATAAATAGTGTCCCACTGTTGCCACTTCCTCTTGCAATTCAGATATGGCAACCCTCAACACACTTGATAAATAGTCTCTATTACATACAATGAACTGAATTTCACCAAGCTTATTCTAAAAAATTCAATTAGGAATGGAAGAAAGCAGGGTATTCCACAAAAGGCAGTAACTTTTCAAGCAGAAATATGAACCATATAGGTTCAGGATGGTGTCAAAAATACTGAAAAAACTGGCATTTGAGTTTTGCACACCTGAATAACACGTTTTTAAATCCTACCAATCCTTTACACCCCAGCTCAAGTGCTACCTATTCAAGGATATATTCCCTGATTACTTACCTCTCTAGCTAAAAATCCCATGAATTGGCACATGTTATTTGTACATTTCTTATATACTTATATTCCATTTTATATTATAGTTATTATAGCATTTTTTCTCTCCCCTGGTATAATGACCACATGTTATTATTGCCCAGAGTACCTACATAGACATAATCATTAATATACAGCGAATGAATGGGATGATCTCAGATGGAAATTAGGAATCTGGCTTAAAGCTTTAGGAATCCACATGCAGAAAATCCAACAACACTGGCAGTTCAGACAAAAACCAACAACAGTACTTTCAACAAAAAAAGATTCAAGAAAGTATTTCATTTTCACTTTAAAAACTACATATGAACATCTTGATAGTTACTTATTTTGACTTGAAGATAAACATAAAGTGCAAAAAAGCAAAAAAAAAAAGAATGAAGCACTAAATAAGAAAAACCCATACAGAGTACTTCATGGCTTACATAGCACTTTCCTTATAACACTGTAAAGTGAGTAGTACATTATTCTCATTTTACAGATGAGTGAACTAAAACCCAGAAATATAAAATGACTTGACTGTGGTTACAGAGCAAGTAGACGGCAAAGTCAGAATTTGAACTTAGATGTTCTCTCATCAAGCTCTTCCCATTCATTAGTTCACCTCTCCTAAACAACAAAGAAACAAATTCTGATCAACCAGTTAACTACCACTGATCTTAAGAAAGTCAGTTAATAGCTTCATGCCTTTTTAAAATTAAGATAACAATACTAAGTGTATCTGACAATGGTTTGAAAAGATATGGAATGGCTGTGAAACATTCTGAGATTACAGGATATAAGGTAGGCCTTGGAAAGTACCGGCATTTCTGAGATCAAAAACCTTTCCTAGTCTCTCTCTGTTCCTTGACTACCAACCACCTAACAACAGGAAATGCCAGGGCCCAACTTTACTTTCATTGGAGTCTCACCATCACTTCTTAGGAAAACTTAGTCGTTTCTGGCTTTTTCCCTTGGTGGGCATAGAATGGGAGAGGTTTGACAAACAATAACCTCATGGAAAAAATAGGGGATACTTCTCTGCAAAAGTGGGGGGCTATGGGTGTATAACATTGCATATGCTGTCACAGATTCAGCTGATGTACTAGTGAGTTTTAATTAAATTTTTTTCTTTTTTATTCTTTGTTACAAGGGATAGCTTGCTGGGTGAGATAAAGAAGAGAAAATCCAGAAATGGAGGTAATGTAAAAACAAAAGATACCAATATAAAGTTAAAATTTTAAACAAGGAATAACTATCCTAGAAATACCTATGTCCAGGAGATAGTAAAAACACTTTGTGAACTATATTGTACTTTGTACATGTGAGTTGTTTAATTTCTAAAAAGTAACTCCACAGGTAGTACAAGGAACAGAAAGAAGGAAACATGTTTCTGGGTTTCCATTCTTGAGGATGGAAATTAATACTGAGGAAGAACTAAAGAAAGATCTCTAAACATCCACATCTGGCCAGGGTACTTCCTTGGCTGTATTCAAGACAAACGGAAAACCTTGTGGTAAGTAGCCTCCAAAATCTCCCTCCCTCCCCTTCCTTCCCTGGTCAATTTCATTTCAACAAGTTATTTATTAGGTACCTGCTATGTGCAAGGCCCTGTACTCAGCTCCTGAAAGACAAATATGACCCAGACCTAGTTCTCAATTGGGATAGGAGCAGAGAGAAAAGACAAGCAACTATGACACATGAGAATATGAAATAAATGCAAAGAAGAGGCGTAAGGGAGAAAAATCCTTTCTGAAAGCACATGCTTTCATTTACATCCACTGAGGGGAGAGAGTACTTGAGCTTTGATTGCAAAGAGAAACCCAAGGAGTCTCCAGATTGATTCCTACTGTTGCCAACAATGCTGTCTAGGGCTAGAGATGACTTCCCAATGTGACTGTAGAAATGCAAATAAGCGTGACCAGAAAAAATTAAGTATACTTTTTGTAGTTTCAGGTATAATGTGCCAAAGGGATATGTCATGCTGAAAACGCTATTCCTGTAATGACCTGGCCATAGTAATTTCTAGCTTCCAACTCAACATTTTCTGTATCTGAAACTGCTTCACTTCTAGACCAGGTCTCCTCTGGATCCCCAAGAATACTGTTGATCAAAAAATCTCTCTCTAAAGGTGTCTGTTATTAAGGCTACAAAACCAACTTAGCAGTATGCAACATGGCTCTTCACAATATTTGACCAAATCTGACAGAATCATCAACCAAGAAGAACATTTTCTAATGAAGGCCCTACCACCTTGATACTCTGTTTTCAAGAGATAAGAACTTGGATCTTTGCAAAAACAGACTAGAAATTTCACTGTTGCTATAACTTCAGTAAGAGAAATCAGTCTTTTTCTCCACAAAGGTACTAATATTTGTAGTTGAAATGATGTTTGATCTGAAAGCCTAAACCCATTCCAATTAGAGGAACATAGTACTTTAGTGTTTTCCAAAACTATTAGGCCATCCTTCACTGCATCCATAGATATTCAGCTATACCAAACTTTTAAAATTAAAATGATTTTACACAATTTAACAGTTAGACATTAATCTGACTTCCCTGGAGAGGCTCTCCTAGTGGAAATGACTAGTGGTCATAAATAGTTCCGTTTACAACCACATTTTCTCATAGGAAACATACAACTTCCCTTAAAAAAGTTACCTTTTCTGCTTTACATATGAATTAACTCAGGAGATGGTGTGGTATAACAGAAAGATCACTGGACTGGGAGAAGAAATGAGTTTGAAGTCAAGCTCCATTGTTGCCCTGCAAGCATGATTACATCCTTAACACTCTAACCCTCAATTTCCTCATCTGTAAAAGAGACATAAAAATACCTGCACTACCTGCCTCATATGGCTGCTGTGAAGAGATAACCATAAAAGGCTATACAAATGTGAATTTATTATTATTACAATATCTATTTGTATGTGAACAAGGGGTTTTATTTCTTTCCCTAGGACTGTAGCTCCATATCAGGAAGTTTAAACAGTTAAAAATCAATCATTGAGTTGGAAAGGATGTTTCTGTCTCTAGGAACTGATGTTAGTTCCTCATTAAGTGGTTCCATTAGGAAGACGTACTGTAAGGTAACTTCAATGGGGACTGTTTGTTGATTATTACATTGATGATGAAGATGATGATGATGATGATGGCAATGACCAATATATGCTGATCTTCATTTGCTCAGAATTTATTACTTTTGCATTCTAAAGCATTTCAGTCAGTCACTAAACAATTATTAAGTGCTTACTATGTGCAAAGCATGCTGAAGAACAACTAAGGATACAGAGAAGGTTAGAAAATAGTCCCTGCTCTCAAGGAGTTCAGTAACAGGGGAGGCAACATGTAAACAACTATGTACAGATAAGATATATACAGGATAAATTAGAAATAACCGAGAGAAGACATTAGAATTAAGAAAGATCAAAGGAGGCCTTCTTTAGAAGAAGGGATTTTAACTAGGACTTGAAGGAAATCAGGGAAGTCAGAAGGCCAAGATGAGGAAGAACATTCTAGGCATTGGGAACAGCCAGTGAAAATGCCCAGAGTCTAGAGATGGTGTGTCTTGCTTGAGGAACAGCAAAGAGACCAGTATCCACTGGATCACAGAGTACATGGTAGGAGATATGGGGGGGGGGGGAGATGGGGAGAATAAGACTGAAAAGATGAGAAGGCCAGGTTATATAGGGATGTAATGACCATTGTTCTTACTTTGCAGTTAAAGATGACTAGTTTGAGAAAAAAAAAGATATAGTCTATTCAATTTTGATTCCTATTAACTAAAAATAATTACTTCACTATTTTCTAAAATATGTAAGAATAAAACCATCCTTTATAGTGAAGAATCCTGATGAGTCAACTGATGTGTCATGAAAACAACTTAATGTCATACAAGGCCATTTATGAATCTTCTGAACACAACAACCCAGGAGACTGTCTGCGATCCTCTACTGAAAAAGGCTCCTAATGTGATGTGGCCACAACAGTGCAAGCCTTGCCATCAGAAGCCATAAATGTTAATCCCAGTTCTCATATTTAGCTGTGTGACTGAGCAGGTCATTCATTATTCAAAGCCTCAGGTTCCTCACATAAAAAAATGAAAGTGTTATCACTGATAACTTTTGGTTTGATAACTTCTGCCTTCTAGCTCTAATCTTTGATTTCTACATATCTTTCTTATGTACTTGAAAAAAAATTGTAATTTTCTCAACCATCATTTTTTACCTAGGAGTCAACTTTCTGATGATGAACATCTCCAAATTTTCCACCAGACTTGTACCTGAAGCCCTTCAACATGGTAGCATCTGCTAACTAGAGCTTATGTTCTGCTACCATAGCCCCCAAGAACCAAAGGTCGCTTCTACACAACAATATAGCACTAGAAAAGGACTTCAGGAGAGGCTAAGCATCTTTAATTTCCTTTGCAGAAGACCTGGATTCTAATCCTCCCTCTGGCATACTGGCTCCTGGTGTCCAGTGCTTTCTGTTATACCATAACATCTTCTAGGTTAATTCACATGTAAAGTAGAAAAGGTAACTCTTTTCTGAGGGAAGTTGTATGTTTCCTATGAAAGAATGTGGTTGTAAGTGAACTATGTATGACCACTAGTCATTTCCAATGGAAGAGTCTCTCCAGGGAAGTCAAATTAATGACTAACTCTGTTAAATTGTGTAAAGTCATTTTAATTTTAAAAGTTTGGTATAGATGAATACTTATGAATGCAATGAAAGATGGCTTAATAGTTTTGGAAAACACTAAAGTATTATGTTTCTTTAATTGGAATGTTGTTGAAGCCAGAGGTCGGGAACTTGGAGCCTTCTAGGTTCTTGAGTGCAACCTTTTGACTGAGTCCAAGTTTTACAGAACAAATCCTTTTATTAAGGGGATTTTTTCTATGAAGTTTGGATTCAGTCAAAGGGTCACTCTTGAGGACCTAGAGAGCCACATGTGGCCACGGGTTCCCCAACCCTGGTTTAGGCTTGCAGATCAAACATCATTTCAACTACACATATTAGTACCTTTATGGAGAAAAAGACTGATTTCTCTTATTGAAGTTATAACAACAGTGAAACTTCTAGTCTGTTTTCGTAAAGGCCAAAGTTCTTATCTCTGAGACAGTGGCAAAGTGGCATGGCATTCATTAGAAAATGTTCCAATTGGTTCATAATCTCACTGCTATAGGCAACTCTCTGATTAAAAATTATAGAAAAGGTGCTAACCTCTATTAGTAGACAAGTTTCCTTACCTATTAGTTTCCTATACAAATGAAATCACAGGTCTAAAGGTAGAAAGGTGGTGCAGAGCATTGGATCCAAAGTCAGGGAGACTGCCTCTGACACATCCTAGCTATGTGACCTTGCCTGGGGAAGTCATCTAACCTGTCTACTTCAATTTCCCCATCTACAAAATGGGGATAATATTAACATCTTCCTACCAGGGTAGTTGTGAGAATAAAACCTTAAAGTACTATATAAATGCTAGTTATTATTGTTATTCTTATCTTATTTGAGAAACTTCTAAAAGAAATATATATGTGCTTTTCTATTCTGTAGCAGATGGCCTTTGTGCTGTGGCCAAAAAGGTCATTAGCTGATAATGAACATCTTTGAACTAAGAATGTAAGCTGGTCCTTGGACAAATATATACATATATATGTTTGTGTGTGTATATATATACATGTCTGTGTACATATTTTGTGAGTATATACATATATGCATGTATACATGTTAGTGTGTGTATATATACGTACATATAGTTTACATGTGTATGTGTATTTTAAATCCTTGCCATAAAACACTAAATACAGACCAATAATCTCCCATATTTTATTCCCCCCCAGAACTGATTTACATATTAGATCACATTATTTCAATTCTAAGTCATCACGCATATAAAATTATCTAAATTTTGTATCTTCTTTAGTGCTTAACATATTAATACATTGTGCCACTTTTTTTTTTAAAAGCAATCGGGGTTAAGTAACTTGCTCAAGGTTACACGGCCAGTTATTTATGGGTGTGGTGCTAAGTATCTGAGCCCGGATTTGATCCAGGTCATCCCGACACTGGAGCCAGTGCTCTTACTCGCTGAGCCACCTGGCCTCCCCTAAGCAATTGGGGTTAAGTAACTTGCTCAAGGTTACACGGCCAGGTGTTTCTGGGTGGGTGCTAAGTGTCTGAGCCCGGGATTCGATCTCCAGGTCTTCTCAACACTGGCGCCGGTGCTCTTACTCGCTGTGCTACCTGGCCGCCCCATACATTGTGCCACTTAATAAATGTTGTTACATCACATCGCATTATAAGATTAGCTGTTCTTCTTAGCAAAAAAGAAAAGGAAGGACAAAGCATGCTGACTAAATCAATGCATGGCTCTCTTGTGACTTAAAGGAAACCAAGATGGAACTGAACTAATGCACCCAGCTCAAAGGCTATACAACTCCCCTGAAAGCATGGTCACTGGCTCTCCCAAACACTACTGCCTTCATTCTTTTAATATACAAAAGATGAGGAAAAAATAACTGACTGAAAAATCCCCTAAGCAAAAACCCCAACTCTGTGGGAAGGTGGGTGGGTCACTGTGAATCATCTACTAGTATACTTTTTGAAATAATGGATAGGTGAGTGATTTTTCTCATCTTCAAAAGCTGTAAACATAAAGGAAATCACATTTCTCAGGAATATTTGGCTATGTGCCTGAATTGGCAATAGTCATCATTAATGTGGCAAAAAATAGAACTAAAAAATATTATGCCCACTAGAAAATAGAGAATGTAAAAAGATATTCTAATGAGTATGAATGAGAATAGTTGGGAGATCAACAGATCTCCAAAATGAATGGGTCGAACTTACAATCATATGAATATTATGAATTCAAGGCAGTACTTCGCATCTTACGAGTCAACAATGTGCTTAACACAGTGCCTGGCACATAGTAGGCACTTAATAAATGTTTACTTATCAACTGATTGAACAATGGGACATGATGGTCAAAAAAACTAATATGACCTTAGGTTACATTAATGGAAACTTAGTGTCCAGGGTTTTGTGAAGGAGCTTGCTTTATAGTCCTGTCCTTGGCCAGACCACATTTGGAGCTCTATATTTAAGAAGGGATAAAATGGCAAACTGGAATGAGTCTAGCAAAAGGCAACCTGAATGCTGACAGTATTCAAAACCATGAAATGGGGCAATAAACTGAAGGAAGTGGGAATATTTTGCCTAGAAGAGAAGATTTAGTAGAAACATGATAGCTGTCCTCAAGTATTTAAAAGGATCACAAGACACTGGATTATGAGTTATCAGGGGCCTTAGAGATCATCTAATATAGTTCTGTCCCCCTCGTTCACTTACATTTTCCAGACAGAAGAAACAAAAAAAACCTCAAAGAAATGAAGTGACTTGCCCAAGGTATAGTAAAATAAGTAGCAGAGCCAGGATCCAAAGCTGGGTCTTCAAACTTCAAAGTCAATACTCTCTCCACTACCCTGCACTACCACTTGTTATGTGGAAGAGAAATTATACTTGGTCTTCTTGCCCTCAAAAGGTAGCCTTAGGAACAATGGTTGGAAGCTACAGTGAAATTTTCAGCTCAATTGAAGGAAAAACTTCCTAACAATTAGAGCTGTGCAAATGTGGAATGAATTGCTTTAGGATGTACTGGACTCCCTGTCATTTGACATCTTCAGGTAGAGGCTAGAGAATTTCTTGTCAGAGATATAGTATTTTATTACTTTTTGGGGACAAGCTAGACCAAAGCTCAATTGAAGTCCACCCCAATTCTCAGAGGAGATGATTCTGTTGATCAGTGGCATTTGAATTGTGTAAATACTGCCTCCCCTAATAAAGGCAGTCCCTTCTCTATGCTGTAGTCTTTGTGCTGTGACTAAAAATGCCATTACCCAATAATGAACATCTCTGAACTAAGAATGTAAGCCAGTCTTTAGACAAACAACACATATTCTATTGCTAGGCCCATGAGAACAGTGTTTTATATCTAAAGTAGAGCTAAGCCCAAAGCCCCTTTTCCCTTGGCTGACCATTATCTGCATAAGAAAGGCTAAGAATGTTGCTGGGAGAGGATAATTTCATTTCCTGGGCTTAGCTCCATCCAGGCTTTTTTCCCTACCCACTTATCTACTTGGAAGAAAAGATGAGGTTTAGGATTGAAAAAAAGAGAAGAGTCAAACCTAGAGCTGTTTGGTAGCTATTGGGTAAACAGCTCCCTTCATGGCTTATAGCATAGCTTCAGAAATTAAAATCAGAAGACATGGGCAATGCTCACCATGAGCTACAGTGAGGTCATCCTAAACTCAAAGATCACAAAGAACTGAGTCTGAGCCGCTTAGCTAGGAGAATCCCTACCCTGCTCTATAGAACAGAAGGTTTCAGGGCTGAGAATGTCCCGTTTACGAAATAAGATGTTGCAGAGCCAAGACTCTAGGATAACAAAGCCATTCATTTTGTTAAGGGAAGAAAAGCCAAGAAGGTCTTTTTCCCTAGGTAAGGTTTTTGCTGGCACATAGCTAGAGCAATTGTTTTGCTATTCTTTTGTTAATATTTTTGTTTTATATCATCTTCATTTCCAAATACATCTTCCCTTTCTTCCTCAACAGGCCATTCCTTGAAACACAAATGAAGGAAAAAAGAATATTTAGCAAAACTAAGATATCAACTGAGTTTGAAAGTTTGTATCACCTCTCATACCCATAATCCCTCACCTCTGCAGAGAAGGAAGGAAGTGAATTTTCTCTTCTCTTTTTTGGAGAAAAGCTTTGTCATTATAATTTAACTGCATTCAGTTTGAGGTTTTTTTTGTTCTTTTTTGTCACTTTTATGTAGTTGAAGTCATGTGTATGGTTTCCCTGGTTCTGCTTCCTTCAATCTATATCAGTTCACATAAATCTTCCCATGTTTCTCTGAAATCTTCATATTCATTGCTTCTTATTGCATATTAATATTCTATTTCGATCAGATACCACAATTGTTTAGCAATTGTCCAATCAATGGGCATTGACATTGTTTCCTATTCTGACAACATTTTTTTAAAATATTTTTTTCCTTTTGAACCAAAAGAACACAAGCCCTATAGCCAAAGAACTAAACAGCCTCCTCTAGATCACTCTTGGCAAGCATTCCCAGAAGGAGCAGTGTAACGACATCACTGAAAACACCAGCAGCCTTCTAAGTCTTGAGTTGCTTTGTGACATCTATTTTGTTTCCACTTCTGATGTCCCTTTAAATAGCTAGAAGATATTTTAGTTTATATTATTATATTAATATATATTAGTTTATATCAAAGACATTAAATGAAATGCCATAGTACAAAAAGTCCACAGAAAAGTTCTCTCAGAAACCTAGGGCACATTCTCCCACAGATACACATATCATTAGTGGGAAGAATGAACACACAAGGAGTGGACACAGAGGGAACATGTGTTGCCAGATTGCAAATGTCAAGGGGCAACTCATGATTCCGTTAAAGGGCCTTTTTCAAGTGATGCTGTTGCACTGCTCCCTCTGGGAATGTTTGCCAAGAGGGATACAGTGGATGCTGCTCTGTTTCCAGTTTCTGGCCTCAGCTTGAGTCTTTGGCTATACAGGCTATCTTTCGTTCACACCAAAAGAGCTATACGAGCTCTTTTGGTTCAAAGCTCATAAACTAGGCTTCTAATGTATATACACGCACATGATATCTTGAACTTAGGGCAATCATCCTAGGGTTTTAAGTGTACATATTGTAAGTTTGGAGAAGGAATGTGTTCCAGGCAAGAAGAACCAATTTTTATCAGTTTAACTTTATCTATAGCATATTAATGCATATTATAGAACAGGAAGAATTCTTAACCTAGGGTGAACTTGTTTTTAAAAAATTGATAACTATAGTTCAATTTAATTGGTTTCCTTTGTAATCTTATGCATTTTATTTTGTGTACTTAAAATCATTATTCTGAGAAGAGGTCTATAATACAAAAAAAAGATTAAGAACCCCTACTATGAAGAGTACCCAATATCAATCTGAAAAAAACAGACTGTGGTTTCAACTTTAATAATTTTGATAGTGTTCTAGGCTTATCTGCATTCTAACACCAAATCAAAGGCAAAGTCATGAATCCTTAATCAGCTTGAACAGAAGAGATCCAGGGGGCAGAACCTTTAAGCTTACTGAGGTGGTTTTAAACAAGATGCCTTAACCATATGCCAACCAAAAAAGTATGCCATTATATACAAAATCACCAATACAAACTTTAATGACTTAAAAGCTACCATTTCAGATAGCCCATCCTTAAAGTGACAAAACTCTTTTAAAGTTTCAGTTTTTTCACTTCATCTCTTTGCATAGTCCAAGTCAGTCAAGTCAACTAGCATTTATTAATGCTCCACATGGAATCTTCTCCAGCATCATCTGCAACCCCTGGCTTTCCTGGCTTCCTTTAATGTCCAGTTAAAATCCCACTTACTATACAGGAAGCCTTTCACTGTTCCCCCTTAATTCTAATTCCTTCCCTCTGCTGATTATCTCTAATTTATCTTGTATATCATGTTTGTGCATGGTCTTTTGCATGTTATTTCCCCATTTGGACCATGAGCACTTTGAGAGCAGGGACTGTCTTTTAGATTTCTTTGTATCCTCAGTGCTTAGCCCAGTGCCTGGCACATAAAAGGAATTTGATAAATGTTTATTGACTGACACTGACACTTCTAGACATCCCTATCATCAGTAAGCTTTCCTCATTTGGAGTCTTCCTTGTGTTTTTATATTACCCTGGCAAGATCTTTGTTGCTGGGCAACTGCTTCCACAGATAGTGGGGGGGGACCAAGCAATTGACCAGAAGACAATTGCAGAAATCTCTTTGCTGGCACTGAGACAGGATTCTCTTGCTTTGCCCTGCTTGGATTTGGGTCACAATCTTGGGTAGCAGTCCTGGGGTGAGGAGGAACACTGGAGTGGCAAGCTTGCTGAGGCTGTGGAGAGGCAGTCCTCCTCACAGTTCGGAGGTAGGTGCCTAGAAGAGGCTCTGACAACAGCTGCACAAAATCTCAGAAATTTGGGACACAGCACTCTTCACTCTGGAAGCAGAGTTCTTATTGAGGCAAAGAACTCGAAAGCCATGTAATTGGCTGACAAAATGAGCAAACAGAGGAAAAGAAATCAGACTATAGAATCGTTCTTTGGTGACACAAAAAGATCAAAACATAGAACCAGAAGAAGACAACAAAGTCAAAACTCCTCATCAAAAGCCTCCAAGAAAAATATGAATTGGTCACAGGCCCTGGAGGAGCTCAAGAAGGATTTTGAAAATCAAGTAAGAGAAGTAGAGGAAAAATTGGGAAGAGAAATGTGAGTGATGCAAGAAAATCATGAAAAACAAGTCAGGAGACCCCCAAAATACTGAAGAAAATAACACCTTAAAAATAGACTAACTGAAATGGCAAAAGAGGTCCAAAAAGCCAACGAGGAGAAGAACGCCTTAAAAGCAAAATTGGCCATATGGAAAAAGAAGTTCAAAAACTCACTTATGAAAATAATTCCTTCAAAATTAGACTGAAGCAAATGGAAGCTAACGATTTTATGAAAAATCAAGATATAGATCCAAATAATGAAAAAATAGAAAGCAATGTGAAATATCTCAGTGGAAAAATCACTGACCTGGAAAGCAGATTCAGGAGAGATAATTAAAAAATTATTGGTCTATTTGAAAGCCATGATCAAAAAAAGAACCTAGACATTATCTTTCAAGAAATTATTGAGGAAAACTGCCCTGATATTCTAGAACCAGAGAGTAAAGTAGAAATTGAAAGAATTCACAGATCACCTCTTGAAAAAGATCCCAAAAAGAAAACTCCTAGGAATATTATAGTCAAATTCCAGAGTTCCCAGGTCAAGGAGAAAATACTGCAAGTGGTCAGGAAGAAACAATTTGAATATTGTGGAAATACAATCAGGATAACACAAGATCTAGCAGCTTCTACATTAAGGGACTGAAAGGCTTGGAATATGATATTCCAGAGGTCAAAGGAGCTAGGTTTAAAATCAATAATCACCTACTCAGCAAAACTGAGTATAACACTTAAGGGGAAAATATTTAAATTCAATGAAATAGAGCACTTTCAAGCATTCTAGATGTAAAAGACCAGAGCTGAACAAAAAATCTGACTTTCAAATACAAGGAGCAAGAGAAGCATGAAAAGGTAAACAGGAAAGAGAAATCATAAGAAATTCATTAAAATTGAACTGCTTACATTTCTACATGGAAAGATGATATTTGTAACTCATGAGACTTTTCTCAGTATTAGGATGGTTGAAGGGAATATATATACACATATATAGGTGGGTGTATGTATATATATATATGTGTATGTGTGCATATATATACATAAACAGAGGGCATAGGGTGAGTTGAATATGAAGGGATTATATCTAAAAAATAAAATTAAGAGGTGAGAAAGGAATATATTGGGAGAAGGAGAAAGGGAGAGATAGAATATGGTAAATTATCTCACATAAAAGAGGCAAGAGAAAGCTATTACAATGGAGGGGAAGAGCATGGAAGTGTAAGGGAATGAGTCAGGGGTGGCTAGGTGGCACAGTGAATAGTGCACTGGCCCTGGAGTCAGGAGAACCTGAGTTCAAATCCAGCCTTAGACACTTAACACTTACTAGCCGCGTGACCTTGGGCAAGTCACTTAACCTCAACTGCCCCTCTAAAAAAGCAAAAAAAAAAAGAAAGAAAGGGAATGAGTCAACCTTACTCTCACTGGATTTGGCTTAAGGAGGGAATAACATACACACTCAATTGGGTATCTTACCCTACATGAAAGTACGGGGGAAGGGCATAATAGGAAGGATGATAGAAGGGAGGGCAGATGGGGTGAGGGGGTAGTCAGAAGCAAACACTTTTGAAAAGGGACAGGGTCAAAGGAGAAAATAGAATAAATGGAGGATGGGATAGGATAGAGGGAAATAAAGTCTTTCATAATACGACTATTGTGGAAATGTTTTGTATAACTACACATGTATAACTTACATTGAATTACTTGTCTTCCCAGTGGGTTTGGATGAGGAAGGAAGAAGGGAGAGAATCTAGAACGCAAAGTTTTAAAAACAAATGTTAAGAAATCGTTGTTACATGCAACTGAGAAATAAGATATACAGGTAATGGTATATAGAAACCCATCTTACCCTACAAGAAAGTAAGGGGGAAGAGGGAAAGGGGAGCAATAGGGGGGAATATAAGAGAGGGTAGACTGGGGGAAGGGGTAATCAGTTTTCTTGTCATCTTGGGGTGGGGGTAGGGGAGAGATGGGAAGAAAATTTGGAACTCAAAATCTTGTGGAAATGAATGTTGAAAACTAAAAATAAATAAAGTCTGGGGGGAAAATGTTGCTGTCCTCTTCCAAATTGCAGATTACACTTGCTCAAAAGATTATAGGACCTAAAGGTGGCAGGGACCATATGGGTCATCACTTTACAGATGTGGAAAAAGAAGCTCAGAAAGAGTAAGTGATTTGGCCAAGATCACAGAAGTGGTTGAGGTCAATGACTCATAAGTCTTTTTCCACCCTATGGCCTGACCAGTAAAGTTAGTTGTTTTGTTTGTTTCTTCTTCTTCCTTCTTTTTTCTTCTTTCTTCTTCTTCTTCCTCCTCCTCTTCCTTTTCTTCTTCTTCCTCTTCCTCCTCAATTTAATTTATTTTCTGCTTTGTTTTTAAAAACAAGAACGATTTACTTTTTTATTCCGGTGCATTTTTCACTTATGATTTCTTGAAATATAGCTCTGAAAAAAACCAGGTTTTTAAGAAACCCATTGTGATTCAAATAGAGCTACTTTACTAAGTAGTTAAACCCACACCACTCTGGCTTTCACTACATGGCCAAAAACAGCCTCCAAACCAAACCTCTGTTGCTTATAGTTTAGGTTTTGATGACTTGGAACATGTGTAAATAGCAATTATTTTCTGTTCTGGCCAGAAACTTTGGGGGTCTTCCCCTCTCTGCTATTTTTGTGATGGTAAACTAGGCCATTTTTTGTCTCAATTCTTACCTAGCCCTTACTTACTGAATGGGTATTGTTTCAGACAAATTGAGAACCGGGAAAACCTTAATTTAGAAGGGTCAGAGTCACCCACTGCAAACTAGGCCCTCACCAATCCTCTTAACTTTTATATGCCACTGGATTCTTATGACTCTGGTAGAGAGAGTGAGGCTGACAATTTTTAAAAAGTCATGATATCACGTGATGTCATTGGTCTTCTTTGAGAATGAAGGATGAACAAAAACAACAATAAAGTCTCTTCAAAAAACACTGGTCTCCCAGCTCATCAACCTCCTGAACTCTTTATGATTTAAAAATCAACATCATCTCAGTTACGCAAAGGGTCATCCCTAAAGGAATTCTGCCTCCATGACTTTGAACTTTGAAATTCTCCTTTCTAATCACAATCTACTCTTCTAACCTCACCTACTACCTTACTCCTCTTAAATCGTCTTCGTCTTAACCCCATCCCTCACTGTCCTCTTAGGTCAGAACCCATAATCTGATACCACTTTCCTCCCTTCACAGTCTGGAACCTAAACTTAACCAATTCAATCGCTGCAATGTCTTCTTTCCAGAAAGATTAAGTGAAAGTTTGTCTCAGCCCCACAACCTCAACAAAAACATTAAAAAAAACTTAAAGTAACAAGAATTACAAGGAGAGGAAAAGAAACATTTTGTATGATGTAAATCAGACTAAAAAAATACAGATTGATTTCAACAACAATGCCTCATTCATAAATTAATATTTCTGAGAGTGACTCCTTAGAAGAACCAACACAAATGTCTTTGAAAAAAATTAAAAGGAGATAGGGAAGGAGAAAATGGATAGCATCTACAATCATAATCAAACTAATAGATTGAATGGTTAGAAAAAATTTGCCTTCTAAAAGCTCCATGTTATGTAAGAGACGTTGAAAGATAGAAGAATATGCAGTAAATGTAACACAAATGAATAGAAAAATGGACTCCAGAGTAGCCTAGAAGAAAGGATTATGAAAAAGGATGAAGTAAATTAACACTTTTTGCAAAAGTGGTTCCACAACTAATTACTGAAATTAAGAGAGTGAAATGATGGGGAGGGGAAGGAGAAGAGCAAGACTGTAAATTCTACTCTTATCTTGGCAGAGAATAAGTAAGGTAAAAAAGATGTAAGAAAGAAAGAATAGTATTACAAGTAAATTCAAGGAACATGGGCTAAGGCAAGGTAACAGGAGGGAAGAGAGAGGACAGGTCTATAGGAGAGGAGACCATGTGCTTTCTTAAAGGAAGAGGAAAAAAATGGAGGAAAACAAACAATAATTATAACCTTAAATATGAATCGATTAAGAAAGGCAACAATTGTGTTTTTTATATATAGTGAGTTGCTGGGATTTGTGTTATTTTATTGGATTTTACTCTCATTATTTTATTAATTTTGTTCTTCTTATTATTTCTTATTTTTTTATTTGACTATTGCTGAGTTTGTGTTTTTTTCCATTTATTTACATTAAATACATTTCTTGTATGAAAATGAAAACTGATGTACCTTGAGAGAAAGATTTGGGTTTTTTGGTTTGTTTTTATAGCCACCATAGCACCTAAAACAGCTTATTGTACATAGACAATACTTAATAAATGCTTATTGAATTAGATTCAAACAAAATTTACTACGCTTCAGACAATTAAAAATAGCAGCAGTTATAATTATTATTTTAGATAATGCAATAATTAAATTTGACAAGTCATGAGAAATAAAAAGGGAAACTAAATTATACTTTAAGGAACCACAAAGAAACAATACTCTATTAAATATCTATGTTCTAAATGGCATGACATCTAAGTTCTTAAAGGAAAAGTTAAACAAACTGCAAAAAAAAGTCATAGTGTAATTGTAGGAACCTTTAACTATTATTCCTCTCTCAGAGATAGATAATCTTAACAAGATAAACAAGAAAGAAAACAAAACAGATTGTTGGACAACTTAAACTTGAAAGACTAGAAAGAAAGACTTGCAGTGACTTCTGAATGGAAATATCAAAGACTATACATATTTTAGCATTATATTATAATTTTTCCAAAATTGTTTATAAGTCATAATTCTAGTATCAAAACACTCAAGACTGCTACCCACAGATATGCATAATAAAGACAGGAATTTGGGCTAGATGGATAGAACCTAGTGTCCTTAGCCTACCTTTTGTTATGGCTCAAAGTGATTTGCAGCTAAGCCAAAGGAAGTCTAAGGAGTGTGTAAAACTGTCTTAATCCCAAAACACATAATTATCTGTGACAGAAGGCTCTGATTTCCAGTCTAGTCCATGGGTCAAAAAGGAAAGATTTAATCTTAGCTTGGGAATACTCTAGCTTTTGTTAGCTGTGTATAATGGCTGTTAGCATGAGGTTTTATCCATACTTAGCAGAATGAGCCTAACCTTAAAGAGATGAGCACTAAGAGCCCAGCAGCACTATTTGGAGGAACATACTCAGCAGGTACAATGTGTTCATCACAGAATAAGCCTAGTGAGAACGACATGATGACATCACCAGAAGACATCATGGATCCTGCCATATCAGAGGTGCAAAAGGTTCTTCTATACATATTTTTCACATTTGGGGCCCTCATACACAGTCCCTTTCATACTCATTCTTACTACTGATATGTATGTATTTGTGGGAAAAGGTGTACTATATTTATGGAAGGAATTTTTCATTGCAAATTGTCTCACCATGTTATTTTATTATATGCCTTTCTTTTAACTAAATGTTTCCTCTCATTGATTAAAAAAAAGGAAACATCATTTGGACCTTATGAGCCATTGTATAGATATGGATTCACAGAGCACCTCAAGCCTGGAATAACTATTCTGGGAAGCTGTATCAGCAATGCCATATTCACAATGCCTATGGAAATTATAGATATGCTGATATAATTATCCATCACAAAATACATCATGCTTGCCATATGGGGGAATAAGCTAGAACATTTATTAAGATACCAAAAGACTGAGTCCCAAAACCAGAAAGTGAAAGCCATCAGAGTAGTTATGAAATTGGCACAGGTAGATAAAGTAGAAAGCACCCACATTCTCAAGCCTTTAAAACAGAACAGGCTACCTCAGGCAAAGGTCCTCCTCTCCCCACTCACAGCAACCACCCACTCACAGCAACCACCCTGGGAAGCGCGCTCCCAGCAGCTCCGGCCCCTGGCAGTCCTCAGCAGGAGTCCTTAGCAGAAATTCTGGCTGACTTAAAAAGGGCTTCGCACTGCCGCTGCCTCTGCTGCTGCTGCCGCCGTCGCCACCACCGCCAGCCACCGCAGGAACTCTAGTTTGGCTTCCACTTCCTCTTGCTCCGCCCCTTCCTGCTATGTCAGCAAGTCCAATGGGGCATGGAAGATCTTAAAATCCCATAACCCTTATAGAAGCCAAGGTGCTTCACTAAGGAATGTCAATTCTGTTTCCACAAAATCTCTCAAATCTATCCCTACTCCCCACTGACATTAGCAGAATCCTAGTTTAGACCTTTATTACCACTCACCTGGATGATTATAATGGCTTCCTAATTGGTCTCCCAGATTCCAATCTCTCTCTTCTCCCAATCTATCCACCACACAGTTGCCAAAATAATCTTCCTAAGGCACAAATTCAATCATGTCATTCCCCTGCTCAAAAGCCTTCAATGTCTCCAGATTGTCTCTAGGATAAAATATAAACTCCTTATTAGCCTGGCATTTAAGATTATGACAATCTATAACCTGCCTTCAATCAATTTTTTAAACCTTATTTTATATTACTCCCATTCACCCATTCTACATTCTCACCATTTGGCCTACTAACTATTCCCCTGACTAACTCTCCCCCTACCTCTGTGCATTGGGACAAGCCAGCTCCAATGCCTGGAATGTAATTATAAAAGGAAACTAATTCACAGAACTATTGTGAGGAAAGTACTTTGCAAATTATAATAAAACATCACTATCTGCTTTTCAAGCTCAAAATGACCTTAGAAATCACCTAATCCAGAGTCTTTAACCTAGGGTTCATTCAAAAGGGTCCAGGAACTTGGACAAAAAATAAGTTATATTTTTATTTCAATGTAATTGGTTTCCTTTGTAATCATATGTATTTTATTGTATACATTTAAAAATATTATTATGAGAAGTCCATAGGCTTTACCAGATTGCCAAAGGCATCCATGACATAAAAAAGGTTAAAAACTCCTGACCTAATCCAATCTCATTTTATAGATCAAGGAACTGTGGTCTAAAAAGATGAAATGACTTGTCCAAGGTCACAAAGAGAATAACTCCAAATATAGTGCTTTTTCTATTACACCACACTTCTTCTCTGTGAGGGTGACTGATTATGAACCAAGTAAGTATTCAAAACAAATTTCATCACCAGAAGTTAGATCAATAAGTGATTAATTTGTTTGGTCAAAGAAAATCATTAATCTTTGTTGTTATAGAAGGACTGTAATCTGTAAAGGCAGAAAGTGTACCCAGTCCAATGGAAGCCTAAATCTTTTAAAGTGTTGAAGTTAAACAGATATGCAGAAGGTGGACACACAAAATAATTAATCCTAAAGAATCCTAGTATCTTTCAGGGTCCCTGCTTATACCCTCTCAGTGATAAGGCAATTCTATTTCTGAGTTTCCTCATCTTTAAAAAAAAATGAGATTGAACTAGATGATCTCAAAGGCCCTGTACAGCTCTAAATGCTACAATCATGCTGAAATTTTGGTATATTTCTATGTATTCATGATCTGGGTACCATGTCCATTAGTAAGGATTATAACCACTCTCATTCTATATAATTCCTATCTATGTCTTTCCATGAATCTTACATACAGGAACATTATAAGATATTAAAATAATGTCAACTGACATTCAATAATATGTATGTACATGCATATCTAATATAATATGTGCACATATCTAATATATATGTACATATATCTAATATATAATATGTGCACATCTATATATGATATAGATGTATATATCGAATATATATATATATGTACAAATATATCTAAGTTTTATAAAGTGCTTTACAAATGTGATCTCATTTTATCCTCACAACCACTTGTGAGAGAGGTGCTATTATTACCTCAATTTGATAGATGAGGAAACTGAGACAAAGGCTGCACAATGTGTCTATATACATTATAGCATTTGAAACTCACAACCAGCCTGTAAACAGGTAAGTACTACTAGGTTACTATCGTCCCCATTTTATGAATAAGTAAACTGAAGCTGAGAGACATGCATATAAGCTTCCTGAGGTCAAGGACTTTCATTTTTATCTTTGTGTTTTTATCACTTAGCATAGTGTCTGGCACGTGAAAGATGCTTAATTAATGCCTGATATTTAATTGATTAGTACTAACTACACTAGAATACTCAGGGTGCTTAAATGAATGCATATAATAAAAAAAAAAGTAGCTGCACCACTGAAGCTCCAGTTTTCTCCACTTTCCCTGAATAGCAAGGGGGAAGTACAACTCTATAATTTTACTGCAGTTGGCACAATAATCAACACAATAACAAAAACCCTCTACATGACTTCTCTAAACTAAGGAGAAAGTCACAGAAAAAGGAAAGAACCTCTCTTAGGACTTTTACCACAGTAACACATTATTTTGGGACAGCTAGATGGTGCAGTGAATAGAGTACTAAGGAGTCAGGAAGATTCCTCTTTATCAGTTCAAATGTTCAGACACTTATTAACTGTGTGACTATGGGCAAATCAGTTAACTCTGTTTGCCTCAGTTTCCTCATCTGTAAAATGATCTGCAGAAGGAAATGTCAAACTACTCCAGTATCTTTGATAAAAACAAAAAAAACTTAAATGGGGTCACGAAGAGTCAGACATGACTAAAATGACTGAACAATAAATTAGGATATAAACTCAGCTTCTACAGGCTCACTGAAAGTATTTTTGTGATAACAACCACCACCACCACATATTTTTGGTCACCTATAAATATTAACTATAAGTTTTTAAATATGAGATCTTTATTCAACCAGCAGACATACAACTAGAAAAATCAAACTATATCAGTATCTTCATTTCTACTTTACCAGAATTTCTCATACATAGTCCCTTCCCTCCACCCACTCCCATTCCCTCCATCAGTCATCACTTGAGTTCAGCCTGTCATCACCATTCACCTGGAATAGTGCAATAGCCTTCTAATTGCACTCCCTGACAAAAGTCTCCCTACCTCCAATCCATCTTCCCCACAGCTTCTAAAGCTATCTTCTTAAAACATAGGTCTGACCATATTATGCCACAGTAGCACTCTAGTCATGTCCTCTTATTTCTATGATCAAATATAAACTCCACTATTTGTCTTTTAAAGTTCTTTAAGACTTCCTCAATTTCCAGTGTTTTTACCTATTACTCCCCTCTAGACAATAATCTAGCCATAATGGCCTATACATTACTCCTAACACATGACTCTATCTCATTTCTGTGTCCTTGCACTGACTATCCCCCAAACCTGAAATACTCTCCCTCCTTAAAATCCCTAGCTTCCTTAAAGACTTACCTCAAACACCACCTTCTACAAAAGGTTTCTCCACCTGTGAGTGCCTTACCCTCTACAGCTTCCTTGTCTGTACTCTCTAGCTATCTCATGTGTATATCCTGTCTCTCCCATTAGAACATCAGCTCCTTGAGGTAGGACTATTTTTGCTTTTTCTTCTCATCCCCATACTGTGAGATACACAGTACCTGGCACATACTAAGTGCTAATGAATGTTTGTTTATTGATTGATGGCATCTCTAAGTAGATGAAACATGCTTTGCAATTATAAAAATGACCCAACTTGCAAATAAAAAGTTCCCACTTCCCCATTATGGGTATATTTTGCTTTAACAGGTTACTCTTTCAAACTTTTAAGCCATTCCTTTTATAGAATATAATAGAGTCTTGCCATGTGCCTGAGGCAAGTTATTTCCTTCTCTGAGCCTCAGTTTCCTCAAAGATCCCTTTTCAGCTCTAAAATTTCTGATTATAACTACTATAGATTGCCACCTCTTCCGTAAATCCTTCCCTAACATTCCAACCCAAAGTGATCTCTCTCTCCTTTGAACTCATTTAGCAATTAATCTCATGTAGGATAGTGCCTATGCCAATGGAGTACAAGCTCTGACAGATTCAATCATGCAGGAAAGGTTTTGATCACAGCCCAGTCAAAGGCTGGGCCTGCTATTCAAAGAACACCCTAGCTCAATATGAAAACACTCATCATCTGTAGGGTGGCCAATAGATGATGAATTTTTTGACAGTGCTAATCAACAAAACAAAGAAAAATGAAAGATCCTCAGCCCTGTGAGGCCTCCTTTTATTTCCATAATAATGAAAGGTGGAATGTTAGAAAATGGGACAGAGGATGATAAACATTATACATATTTTAAACCAGCTATAAATATTCACTGTGGGTATTTAAATGAAAAACTTCTAATGACCATTAGCAAATATACTACTGAGGAATTAAACTATATCAACATTGACTGTTTCAATGCAAATGAATAATAATGGGCGATTTATTTATAGTGTCTCATAAGTACTCTACATACATTTGATCCTTCTGCAATGTAGGCATTATAGTCATTATTATTATTACAGAGAAGGTTACTCTGTAATTCTGACAGGTTACACGACTTGACCAGGCTATGCAGGTAGTAGGTGGGAAAGCAAACCTAAGCAAACTGTCTCCAAGTCCAGCACTCTTTCTAATATATTTCAATGCCAAAAGATATAAAGAAGGTAGAGCAAAATGTTAAGATGGTTTACAAATTTTTGGAGAGACAAATAAAGGAGTTGGCTTAATCCAACCCAAGAGCCACAAAAATAATCATTTCATGGGACATTTGGCTATATTACTATCGAACTTAAGACACCCATAAAAAATAAAAATTAAAAATACAACTATAGCTTATGTGCCAAAATTTATAGGAGGTAGATAAATTCTACAAATAATGAGATATTCCAAACTAAATCAATATGTACTTTGAACATTCAGAAACTTCAATGAACAGGTGTACAGGGAAGAATCTTTTTTAAAAAGTCAGAAAATAAGTTTCCAGATTAAGAAAGAGACTTTATAGATTATATATAAACCCTATGCCTATATTTGTAAATACTTTCTACAAGAAGAGTCAGATGGTGAGCACTGAACAAGATGGTGAACTCTGAACATCACAAAAAATGAAACTAACAATATCTCAACAGGAAACAAAAGGCTTCCAGTATGGAATTCATTTCTGAATCAGCTGCCTATGTAGTCAACTCATTAACGTGTCAGAGAAAATATCAAAATCATCAACAACTCAGAAGAAAGGCTATGAGATGATATGATGTTCAATTACAACAGCTCCAACCTGACCTATTAAAAAGGGAGTACTGGTTGGAGGAAAAAACATTGACATTGACTAGTTACTTATTGACTAGTTACCCCCAAGTCCATAAATTCCAAAAACTCCCTACCACCTCTAATAACAATATAAAAGCATCTGTTTGGTATTCAAATTCATAATCTGACCTTTCCAGTTTTTTAACATCTTATTCCCCCGATTTTCTTTTTTCTTCCTTCCCTTTTTTTTTTTTTTTTGCTTTTTGGAGGGGGAGGGCAGGGCAATTGGGGTTAAGTGACTTGCCCAAGGTCACACTGCTAGTAAATGTTAAGTGTCTGAGGCCAGATGTGAACTCAGGTCCTCCTGACTCCAGGGCTGGTACTCTATTCACTGTGCCACCTAGCTGCCCCTCCCCCAAATCTTCTTACACCTCACTCCCTTCTGTCCTATTATCCCATGTCCCCACCATATACTCTGTGATCCAGGGACACTGTCCTTGTTACTTCTCAAACACGACACTCCAGACCTGAACTATTCCCCATGCTGGAATTCTCTTTCCTCATCTCTTCCTCCTTCAAGTCCCAGCTAAAATGCCACCTTTTACAAGAAGCCTTTCCTGATTCCCCTTCTTAATGTTAGTGTCTTCCTTCTGTTTATTATCTTTAATTTATCTTGTATATATATCATTTCTGGGCAGCTAGGTGGCAAATTAGTAGAGTGCTGGGTCTAGAGTCAAGCAGACTCATCTCTCTGAATTCAAATCCAGCCTCAGATACTTACTAGCTATCTGTCTCTGGGCAAATCACTTAACCCTGTTTGCCTCAGTTTCCTCATCTGTAAAATGAGCTAGAAAGGGAAATGACAAACCACTCCAGTATCTTTGCCAAAAAAAACCCAAATGGGGTCACAAAGAGTTGGACACGACTGAAATGACTGAACAACATCAATATCATTTGTCCATAATTATTTGCATGTTGTCTTCCCCATTAGACTGTGTGCTCCTTGAGAGTCAGGTTTATTTCTTGTTTTGCCTATTTTGATTTTGTCTTTCTATGGATCCTCAGCACTTACTATGGTGACACATAAATGCTTACTGACTGATCAACTGAATCAGCTGCCTATTCAGTCCACCCATCCACTTCCTACAGAACAGACCAGAATTCGCTTAGAAGAAGGGAAAAAAAAGCCATGAGAAACTGATATGGCATGCAATCACAACAGCTTCAACCTGACCTATTTTTTTTTATGAGGACTGGCTAAAGGGAAAAAACAATGACAACGACTAGCATAATTTCCTACAGAAGTTTAACCAATACAAAGCAATTACCCTAACAAGGAAAACAAAGGAGCCCCAAAACCACCCCAGTCAGCAAACATTTCCTCTCTTTACCAAGAGGAGAGAGGTGGAAGACAAGAACCACAGGTTAGAATGTTAAGACACTGTACTCCCTGCCTATGGAGGAAGAAAGCAGGAGAGAGGAGCAATGCTGCCTCACAAATGAACAAAAGCAGCAGGTGAAAAGGAGCTGGCAGAATTTGGGGCATGAAATTCCAATAAGCAAGACCATCCCTACAACATTTAAAGAGGAAACTAGGCGGACCACAAACACCAAATTGGAAGAGATCTACACATTTCTATAACAAACTATTTTCTTACTTATGACAGTGCAAATAGACCATAACACAATAGTCCCCAAAAGCTAAACAGGAATTAGAAATGGCACTAAAGAATATTATGCCTGGAAAACAGCTGGATCAGACCAAGGATACATATATAGGAAATCCACTCTAGAGGTGGCAAAATTTTGATAAAGTGGATTCTTAAGAAATCTGAATGATTTCACATGACTAATATGGATATATGTATTAAATGACTGCACATGTATAACTTTTATCAAATTACCTTCTCAGTGATGGAGGGGGAGAGGAAGGGTAGGAGAGAATTTGGAACTCAAAATTGTTTTTACATGCAACTGGGAAAAAATTAAGTATTAAAAAATTTTTAAAACCCAAATGATTTCAAACAATTAGAAAAAATTATAATGGCATTACTATTCAAAGAGACCACTATGAGGACATCAATAACTACTAATCTACATACCTTTATTTCTATAAAATCTTTAGGAGAAAGATCTACATATACATATAGGGTAACCTTGAAAAAAATATGAAAAGGGAACAGTCAGGCTTTCACAAACTATATTCTGCATCAGACCACATCTTCACAGTTATTCAATTGATTGAAACATGCAGAGCATACAAAATCTCACAGTGATTACTTCCTGTTGACAATAAAATGGCATTTGATTTGGTAAAATGAAATCTAGCCATGTCTCCAAGGCATATGTTAAAAATCATATGTTTTCTTTAGATGCAAAAACAGAGACAAATTTGTCCAATGATACTTCAATTATCAATATCAATTAAACATGCCATAAAATAAAGATTTGTGCCAGACAAAGATGTTCATCATTGTCAGGAAATATGTCCAGTAAAGAATCCAAATAGAAATGACATCTCCTATGGGGGGTGGGGTGGGTGAGTTCCTCCAGGTACTCCTGTTTATGGATCTGGAGTGAGAGGATCTGAGATCACTCACACCTCAGATACTTTTTATCGATGTGATATTGGGCAAGTTAATTAGCATCCTTGCACCTCAGTTTCCTCATTCATAAAGTGAAAGGATTGGACCAGATGTCATGAGGTCCCTTCTAATTCTAAATCTATGGCCCTAAGAATTATGCAGCCCTTCCAACATCCCCAAGATGCTCCTTAAAATAATAACCTTTTAATACCAATATTCTGGCAATGATGTTCTTGAATCTAAGAACAACAGTCCCTGAAAAACCAAAACTATGGGTTCCCTAAAGAGTAACAGAGAAACATTGTATGCTGCAACACATTACTAATGCTGACATGCATGCAAGGAATGGCATAAACAATATCATCCAGTCTGTAACCTGAATATTAAAGGTCAGAGCATGAAAAAATTAGAAAAGGCCCAGATCAAATACTTCTCACAGCTATGGCTAGAGGGCAGAAGAAAAAATACAGAAGTAATCACAAAAAAAAAATGGATAATTCTGATTACAAAAGTCTGTCAATTTTACCTTTGTAATGTGTCTCATATATGCCTCCTTCTCTCTTCTCACAGTCACCATGCTGGTGTAGGCCCTCATCCCCTCATGCCTGAAGTGCTGCAATAGCCTGCTAGTAGATCTCCTTGCCACAAGTCTCTCCCCACTCCCAATCATCTCCATTCTGCCACTAAAGTGGTTTTCCTAAAGCACAGGACGCAGCATGTCATCTCTCTGCTCAGTGAACTCCAATGGCTCATTTCTTTCAGGATCAAATATAAAATCCTGTGTTTGGAATTCAAAGCCTCTCATAATCTATCCCCAGCCCCACTACTTTTCTAGTTTCCTGTGCCTTATACTCACCTCATACCCACCACATACTCTTTGATCCAGTGACACTCCCTAGGAAACATAGTCCATCTCCCAGCTCTGGACATTCTCACTGGCTGTCCTCCAGGTCAGACTATCTCTTAACTCCACCTCCTGGACTCGCTGGCTACCTTCAAGGCCTCACTAAAATCCCACCTCCTACAGGAATCTTTCCCTTGATCCCACCTCATGTCAATGCCTATTTATCCTGCATGTAGTCTGTTTACACGTGACTGTGTGCCTGCCATCTCCCCGTCAGACCGAGCTCCTCAGGAACAGGAACTGTCTTTGACTTTCTTTGTATCCCTATGGCCTAGCACAATGCCTGGCACATAGAAAGCATTTAATGAATGCTTATTGACTCTCTGACTAAAAAGTTTTTTCATGTATAAAATCAACTAGAATAAGAAAGGAAGTCATTGCAAAAAAATTTTTAATTAATTATCTCAGAAAAGGGATATACATATATTTATCCAAGATAGGAAGAAATGATAGATAGATGGACAGATGGGTAGACAGACAGATAGACAGACAGATAAATAGATATCCAAGATAGAGAGAACTAAAATACTTAAGACCAAGATTCATTCCCCAATGGATATGAACAAACTCTTGATGAATTGCAAATTACTAACAACCATATGAAACATTGTTCCAAATCATTAATGATAAGAGAAATGAAAATCAAAACAACTCTGAGACTTCACCTCACATTCAACAAATTAGCAAAAAGGATAAAATATGGGAATATTGGAAGAGTTGTAGAAAAATATGTACACACTGTTAGTGGCATTATGAATTGGCCTAAACATTCTGGAAAGCAATACGACATTATATTAAGAAAGTGATTAGGGGCAGCCAGGTAGCAAGTAAGAGCAATGGCTCCAGTGCTGGGATGACCTGGATCAAATCCGGGCTCAGATACTCAGCACCACACCCAGAAATAACTGGCCGTGTAACCTTGAGCAAGTTACTTAACCCCGATTGCTTAAAATTAAAATACCTGTATTCTTTGAGCCAGGGATCCTGCTATTAGGCATTTCCCCTAAAGAAGTCTATGACAGAAAGAAAGGTCTCATATAGGCCAAGATATTTATAGTAGTACTTTTTGTAGTAGCAAAGATTTAGAAACAGAGTATATGTCCATTAACTGTTGAATGACTAAACAAATTTAGAGTACTTAAATGTAATGTAATATTAATGAACAATTATGATAGATAATAAATTATGAAAATCAAGATTACAGAAAGGAAGACATTAAATGATGCAAAGTGAAATAAGAAAAAACAGGAAAACAATATATGTTAACAACTACAAGAATGTATATTGAAAGAACAACAATAAAACAATCAAAACAAAAGGCTGTGTAACTAGAATGAGTAATCTTGGTGCTAAAGAAGAGATAGAAGAATGTACCACTCTCTCTCCTTTGTAGAAGTGGGAGATTTTAGGTATGGAACATTGCACATAAATCAGATTTTGCTAATGTGTTGGTTTTACTGAATCACTTTGGGTTTTTTCCTTTCTCTTTTTTTAAATCTTTGTTTTAAGGGATGGTTCCCTGAAGAGGGGGAGAGGGAAGAGAAAGAGAAAGGTGATTTAAAAGATAAAATTTTTTTCAAAAATGTGGATGTGTGTACATGTCTATTTCTTTATTTATGTATATATTTATGGGTATTATATAGTATCCAGATCCATGCTGTCAAACTCAAATAGAAATAGGTTATTAAATTGTATATAAGGATCCCAGTGGGTGTAGCAGCAAGCACCCCGGCGTCCTCAGGGTTTGCTGCTACCACAGGTTCTTGGATCTGCTTTGTTAAAAGAAAGCAACTCAAAATGGGTTAACAAGCTTACTTTAATCATTCAGACATATATCGTTTACCTTGTTCAGGAGAAAAGGTCAGCACCCCGAACTTCAAAGTATACAGGCAGAATTATCAAGACAGAAACAGATCAAGTAGACAGATTTCCAAACTGTCCAACCATTACATCCATACCCAGTCAACATCTGGGTTTCCACATCTGGGTTTTTCAAAGCCAGGGGGGCCCTGGATAACGGCTTCCCAGAATACAGATCAAATCACAGAACACTTCTCAAAGTGAGTCCCCAAAACAAAGCCTCACATCACGGCTTATATAGCCTTCTCCTGGCTCAGAGAATGTAACAACCTTTTGGACCCACTGGCCAATCAAAAAGTATCTTCTGAAAAACAAGCCTCCCACCCCAGGCTTCAGGTGCACTTTTAGCCTAGGGGCAGGGAAGATCTTCCAAATTTGCATTCCCATTACAGTGGGCTACACACTGACTTAGAAAACTGCAATTAACATTATCTATATTCTATTTAATCCAGCTCCCCAGCTGACCATGTGTGACATCTCTGATCCAGGTGATAAAAATGATTATTGTGATCAGAAAATGAAGACCAGTAATGTCACAAGAGCATGGGCTAACATACAACCTGAGTGCTACCCTGGTACAACTACAAGGTTGAAAGACACGCAGGAAGGCCTCTACCATGTTGGTTAGAACCCTTAGGGAAAATTTATGGGAGGACATAGAAAAGAGTCTCGTGGGATGAAAAGAAAATTCTCATCAATGACACCATAGATTCATTAAAGAAAGTCTGATGACAATACAAGCTGAAAGTCGAAAAGATACTATTTACACTGTATTTTTGGTACAGAATTGTGATTTCACTGACTTTAGCAACTCCTGAAGAGGAAACTATCTTTACCAATGCAGATCAACAACTCTGCTATAACTTAAGAGTCTTACAGAGTTGCCTAAGGCTCTGAGACATTAAGTGACTTGTCCATGGTCACACAACCAGAGACAGTACTTGAACCCCAGTCTTCCTCACTCAAAGACCAGTTCTCTAAGATAGATGGATAGGTAGATAGGTAGATAGGTAGACAGGTAGACAGATGGATGGATGGATGGATAGACAGATGGATGGATGGATGGATGGATGGATGGATGGATGGATGGATGGAT
>NW_027186428.1:1277987-1297617 GCF_028583685.1 Petaurus breviceps papuanus | reverse complement strand
GGATGGATGGATGGATGGATGGATGGATGGATGGATGGATGGATGGACGGATGGATAAGTAGATAGGTAGACAGAGAGATAGATAGACAGACAGACAGACAGATGTATATATCACATAGATGAATACACACATATTTAAATTTCACAGGTTTGTCTTGTTTCCTTAATAACAGTTAAAGCTTAAGATTTATACAGTATCAATACCACAAAACACCTGTGAAGTAGCTAGAACAAATATTATTATAACATTTTACAGATGAGGAAACTGAAATGTGTTGCTCAACATCACAAAGCTTCTAAGTGCTGGTAATGAGTCTGAGGTCTAGGAAGACTGGAATCAGATCTTCTGTATTTATTCCTTACATTGAATATGTATTTATACATTTGTTGATTTGATTTAAAAATCAGGAATACCACAGGTATCTGAGGCAGAAAACTATTCATATCAAAAATTAAGGAAGCACAAATTTATATATTAAATTTGCCTTTACAAAGCACTTTCCTTAACAACAACCCTGTGCAGTAGATGAGGAAAACTCAAAAAGAACCAAGGGCAAAAGAACATAAAAATGCAAAGATCAGAATTATCAGAGTAATAATAGTAGTACAACTTGAGAAAAACTGAAATTGATAAATGAAACAAACCAACAAAAAGACAAGACTTCAAGAACATGTTAAAGGAGCCCAAGTTCTCCAAGAACAGCTCGCAGTCACTGAATTCCATCAAATAATACTGGGAGGCCTCCAACAATGATGGGTAAAATTATTCAGTTCTCTTGGGGTGGAGTGACCCACAGAGATCCAGGGTCATAAGTCCTTCTTTTCTTTTCCTTTGAAACTGACAAATTCCTAGACATAACATGCTGGAAGCCAAGTTGTCTGAGATAACCACAACATAAGTGAGGGGGAAAAAAATGCCCTGCAAACCTCACAGTTTGGCAGTTGAAGAAAATAAATATTTAGTAAAGAGACCATTACTATGATCAATGTTCCAAAAATCAAACTTCTCTTTGGGAGATAGACAAAGTAGAGAAATGTCTATGAGGAAGGCAAATTCTGAAATTATTATTTAAGGAGACACTGTCTAATAATATTTTAGAACGATTACTCAAAAGTTACCTGAGAACTCTTACCTGCATAAACTGATTACCTTTTCTTTGTCCTTGATCTCACTGCATCTCTTAACACTGTTGACTAGTTTTCATTCTCCTTCCTGGATACTGTCTCCTAAGACACTGTCCTCTTCTGGTTCACCTACTGTAATAGGAATGTAAATTTTAAAGATCTTCCCTGCCCCTAGGCTAAAGTACACCTGGAGCCTGGGGTGGGAGGCTTGTTTTTCAGTAGATACTTCTTGATTGGCCAATGGGTCCAGAAAGTTGTTACATTCTCTGAGCCAGGAGAAGGCTATATAAGCCCTGATTTGAGGCTTTGTTTTGGGGCTCACTTTGAGAAGTGTTCTGTGATTTGATATGGATTCTGGGAAGCTGTTGTCCTGAGCCCCCCGGCTTTGAAAAAACCCAGATGTTGACTGGGTATGGATGTAATGGTTGGACAGTTTGAAATCTGTCTACTAGATCTGTTTCTGTCTTGATAATTCTGCCTGTATACTTTGAAGTTCGGGGTGCTGACCTTTTTCTCCTGAACGAGGTAAAGGATATATGTCTGACTGATTAAAGTAAGCTTGTTAACCCATTTTGAGTTGCTTTCCTTTATCAAAGCAGATCCAAGAACCTGTATGGGCAGCCACCCTGAAGACGCTTGGGGTGCTTGCTGCTACACCTACCAATCAGACTGCTCTGTTTCCTTCTCTTCTGATGGTTCATTATCTATCTCCCCTTCTTTCCCCCTCTTAATGTGAACGTCCTGCAAAGTTTTAACCTATAAACTTTCTCTTTTTCTTTCTCTAAACTTTCTCCCTAAGGAAGTTCACCTACTCCCCTAGGTTCAATTATGTTCTTTTAGAAGACTTCCAGATTTATGTATTTATCCCTAATGGCCCTTCTGAACATTATTCCCACATCTCCAAGGCCTTGCTGGACTTCTCTACTTAGAAATCCTATTGATGTCCAAACTTCAACAAGACCCAACTCTGAATTCATCTTCTGTCCCCCTTAAACCACAGCTCTGCCAAAGTTTCTGTTGAGGGCACCCACCTTTGTAACTCTCCAGTCATTCTAGAGAACTCTTTTCTTATGTCTATTGTCCAGACTATGACATGAAATCATAGGGCCAGTCTATCACTATATATATCAGGGACAGATAAGGAACTGGATATAAAACAAAGATCAGAACCATGGGATGAATTGTATTTGGGAAGGAGCACAGTCGTTTGAAGGATCCCAAGCTGCTCCCTGAGACAAGACACACGTTGTTTAATACAATCACCTTGTTTTTCTGGGTAATATTGCAGGATCATGAACATTAGTCAAAGTTGCATGTAAGCCAAAGAGTGATGAAAAGATTCATGGTAGAGCACAAGTAAAACATTGCATATTTCCAATAATATACAAATTTTGATATAAAGGATACTAACAAGGAAATGTATGTGTAGAAAAGTAGGTGGATTAGTGGTGAGGCAAGAGTAAGGGATAATAGATAGGCAGCCTAAACATTCCACTAATATCCATAAAAGGTAAAAAGACCTAGATGAAGATTTACTACGTGTTGGATGTATCTGATGTATTAGATTCACAAAAGAATATGAAAAATAATCCTCAAGAACAAGAAGGCCTAGATGGGTTGTAATCTGCACTAATGTAAGGATTACCAACAACTGATAATATCACAGATCCTCTAATATAGGAGTTTCTAACCTCTGAAAGATTCACAGACAAGTTTCAGAGGGTTACCCTTGCATTTTGGATGGGAAAAAATTACATCTTTATTTTCACTAGACTTTTACTGAAATTTACTCAAACAATCATGAATGTGGGCAACAAAACAGTTTTCTCAGCAGGGGTGCAAAGGGATCCATCAAAGGGATCCATGACACAAAAAGGTTAAGAACTCCCTCCACCAAGGTAAAGGCAAGATCCTGTGCTGGGATTAAAAGGTTTTATGATGGGATTACAAAGAAGAAAAAGGAAAAAAAAAAAGTAGACCTTATCCTTAAAGTGCTTACACTCCAATAAGGGAGAGACTGAGATAGACTGAGATAGACTTAAGATAAATGATCATTACACCAGGCAGAATGTGATAATGATAATGCAAGGATCTAGACAAGTGCAACAAGAGACATAAGTAGGAAATGATCACTATTTTATAGTAAGGAAACTGAGGCAATGAGTTACACGGTTAGTAAAGGAGGCTACATTTAAACTCAGGCCTTCCTGACTCCAGGCTCAGCTCTCTATCCACTGCAACCCCTAGCTGCCATTCTACAGGTAGAGATGTAGAAGCAGTGTATACTGTACAGGGATTTGACTGGTTATAAGAAATGCAGAAGACAAGTCCAGGGAGCAAAGAACTGTCCAATCTGACCTGTAGAATACATGGGAAGAGTAGAGTGAAATAAGGTGGGAAAGATATATTATGACCAGATCACAAAGAGTTTTAAATGCCAACCTGGAATATTTGTATTTTATCCTAAAGGCAATAAAGAACCATTTAAGGTTTTTTTTTAATATGGGGTCGATATGTCAGATCTATGCATTAGGAATACAATTCTGTCAGCTACCAGAAGGGTGGATAAAAGAGAATGATATTGAAGGCTGGGAGACCAGTTAAGAAGCAATAACTCTAGCAAGATGTTCAGGATTAGGACAGTGTG
Organism: Petaurus breviceps papuanus; assembly: GCF_028583685.1. NCBI lineage: Eukaryota > Metazoa > Chordata > Mammalia > Diprotodontia > Petauridae > Petaurus > Petaurus breviceps. The sequence continues at coordinate 1,293,845 of NW_027186428.1, read as the reverse complement.
AGAGCAGATAGGAAGGGAAGAATGTAAAATATATTACTAAAAAAGAATGACAAGATTTAGCAAATGACTAACTGTGGGGGACAAGGAAGGGGGAAGAGTCTGAGACTCCACATTTTGGAATATGAGTGAGTGGGAAGATAGTGTTCTACAGAAAAAGGCAAGTTGGGAAAAGAAGTAGGTTTTGAAGGGAAAACGAGTAATTCAATTTTGAACATGCAGATGGAAGCATTTGGGAATGTAACCCTAGAGAAATCAGAACTGAGATTAGGACTTGACATATAAATTTAGGAGTTAAGGGCAAAGACAAAATCTCCACAAGCAGAAAGACCAAAAGAATACAGAGAACTCTACTTACCCTCTACTCCCAAAACAGTAAAAATATAGTGACTCTCCCAAATCTTAAATTATTGGTCTTGGCTTCTTTAGGGAAGAGGGAAATAGGGGTTGTCATAAGGAAAAGAAATGAGAACTGGGGATGGGGCATTATGAGATACAGTCATTAGATGAGGTTTGCCTTAGAATCACAGAATCTAAGTATATTAAAACTAGAAGACACAGTTGGAACTATCTAGCTCGATACTCTTATTTTACGTATATAGAAATTGAAGCCCAGAGAAGTGACTTATCCAAGATAAAAAAGCTATTAAGTAGCTACTTTTCTTTCTCCTGTTTCCCTTCATTCACCACAGTCTCTCTTACACACACACACTCACACACATCCAACACAATCCCAACAAGCATTTGGATTGGTAAGGAAAAAAAAGAGCTGAAGTTCTAGTCAATGGTGGGGTCAACAGTGACAAGGGGAATGGAAGTGAGAAGGATAAAAAGGAGGGAAATCTCCAGTAGTAACTAGGGAAGGAAAGGAGTTCCGAGGTCCACTTGGCTGTGTTCACCTATATAAGAGATCTATATTGCCTCCCCCTACATATGTTCCTAATTTATATTTTAAAATAATCCTGATCAGAATAATCCTCTACAACATCAAAGGATGATGGGGGGTTAGACTAATGGAAAGAACTTCTAAAATTTCTCAGAAAAGCAGCACTGTATGAGGGGGTAAAAAAAAAAAGTTTCTTATACAACCAATTAAGGTTGTAGGAATTTTTTCCAGTCAAAACCTGTGATTTAAATGGTATAGGGAACTCCCAATGAGAAAATTCCCTCTACCAAAGCAAAGTGGTAATTGTCCTGCAATTTAGAGAAATGGAGAGCTACTGAAGGTTAAGTGACTTGCCCAAAGTTGTATTAATATTTGGGATAAACCCTAAATTCAGAGGGAAAGAATTTATAATATGGATTTGAATCAAAATAAAATAAATCATATACAGAAAAGTTTTTTCTAAATGAAATTACTTTACAGGATTTTTATGAAAAAATGTGTTTTACAAACCTTAAAACTATACAAATGTAAATTATTATAAAGATACAAGAATTTTAATTTCCAGATACTTTTAACTTTGCTCTGAACGATTTCCCAATTAAACTCACTTAAATCACTTCTTCCATTTCTGCTCATGTACAGTTTTCAAAGCTACCTCATGTTCCTGGGAGCACCTCTCATCATCTAAGAAACCACCTTTGTTTTTCTTCAATTCACTCATCAAGGCTAATTTATTTTAGAAAAATTTATATTATAGCTGTCTAGTAAATCATAAAATTAGGGAAATACTGAGCTATCATTCATCTTTACTTCTGATACATTTAGCTCCCTTTTTGGTTAGTTATAGGAAACTCAAGCTTATATATCAAGTCACATTGAAGTTGGCCAGGGTTAACATGTTAACATGATTCTGTGCTCAATTCAAATGAACATTTAAGTGCAAAGATTCACTAAGATGGCCCTTAAAAACCATGTAAAACACCATACACTCGACCCTAGAGATGAAAAAAAAATTAGTTTCTTCCTCAAAGGGCATACTGGAGAGTAAACAGATAAATACATACATACAAGGTAATTAGAAGGTAGAGCGCACTAACTATAGAGATAAGGGAAGGTTTCTAGAGGACATAGCATCTAAGCTGAGACTTGCAGGTGAATAAGCCTTCTGAAAGACACAAATAATGAAAAGCATATTCCAAGGAAACAGAACATCGAGAGCTATAAATACATTTTGGCCAGAACACGGAAGGGTAAAGGGGAATAATGTGAAATGAAGTTGGAAAGATGGGTTGGAGTCAGACTGTAGAGAGCCTTAAATGCCATACTGAGGAGTTGGTATGCTATCCCAAAAGCAATAAAGAGCCACATGCCCAGACCTGTGCCTTAGGAAGATTATTTGACAGCTGCACTGAAGATCTACTGGAAAGGATAGAGACTAGGGACAGGAAGACCAATCAGGAAACTATTATAATATCAGAGATAAGGGGTGATGAGAGTCTGAACTGAGATGATGATTACAAGGGTAAAGAGGTAACAAAAAATGTTGCAGAGGCAGAATACCTAGGACTTGACAATTGACTAAATATAAGGAGAACAAGGGAGAGAGAAGAGTCTAGGATGACTCCAAGGTTATTGATCTGAGTGACTGGGAAGACGGAGGAGGGGCACCTTTAACAGAAAAAGGAAAGGTTGGAAGAGGGAGAATTAAGAGGAGTCAGGAAAGATCTTGGTTCAAATTTCAGTTCTGAAATTTAAGAACTCTGTGACACTGTAACCCACTTCATTTCTCTGAAGCTGTTTCTTTTTTTTTTAAGCCTCATTTCTTTCTTTCTTTTTGCTTTTTGGAGGGGGGAAGGCAGGGCAATCGGGGTTAAGTGACTTGCTCAAGGTCACACGGCTAGTAAGTGTTAAATGTCTGAGGATGGATTTGAACTCAGGTCCTCCTGACTCCAGGGTCGGTGCTCTATTCGCTGCACCACCTAGCCGCCCCCTCTGAAGCTGTTTCTTAATCTGAAAATAGGAATAATACTTCTTGTTGAGTTGTGTCTGACTCTTCATGACCCCATCTGGAGTTTTCTTGGCAGAGATAGTAGAGTGGTTTGCCATTTCCTTCTCCAGCTCATATTACAAATGAGGAAACTGAGGCAACAGTGTGAAGTGACTTGCCCAGGGTCACACAGCTAGTAAGCATCTGAGACCACATTTGACCTCAGGAAGATGAGCCTGTCTCCAGGTCTGACACTTTATACCACTAGGCCACCTAGCTGCCTTGGGAATAATATTTGTCCTCCCTGTATTAAAGAGTTACTATAATGAAGTGCTTTGTAAGTTTCAAAGCACTAAAGAAACGAGTTATTATTACCATGTGTAAGGAAGTCACTGTACTAGGCTCTGCTGGGTAAAACAAAGAAGACTAAGGCAATTAGCGGGCTCAGTGGATAAAGCACTGGACCCAGAGTCAGGAAGACCAGAGTTCAAATCCTGTCCCAGACTCTTACTAGCTATGTGACACTCGGCAAGTCACTTAACCTCTGCCTCAATGTACTCATCTGTAAAATGAGGATCATAATAGCATCTACCTCTCAGGGTTGCTGTAATGGTAAAATGAGATAATATTTGCAAAGTGCTTTATAAACCTTAAAGCACTATTGTAAGAACTGGCTATTATCATTATAGTCTTTGAAGACCCTCATCCTCTGCCCCCTAAAAAGAAAAAAAAACAGCCTACTAGCACAAAAAAGAATGTAGTAATTGTTTAACAGAGAAACAAAGAAAAGTGCTATGTTGAAAGACTTTTCCAGAATCATATTCAGTCTTTTTCCAAAATAACCAACATCATTCCTCTGCTAATTTGGAAAAGGGGCTTTTCCCCTCATTAACTTATATTCCCTTAAGTACTCTGTAGTTATAATGCAAAGATGAAGGGACAAAATTCTCTCTACACAATGAACAGGCCTGAGGGATTTACTCACCACTAACAAATTAGTGTTTGCAAAATACTTTAAAGATCTAAAGTGCGACATCATGACTAAATACCATTAGTACTAGGTAACTGGTTCAAATGCAAATCAAGGAGAAGAAAAAAGGTAAGTTGTTTAGTTAGGTGTGAGCAACACTGAAAGCAGGGAGGTGAATGCATGTTAACGAAATCGGTAAAAGGATTGGAATGCTGTTACTCACTACATTAGGCAAACAAATTGAAATATAAGGAAAACAAGAGATTCCAAAGGAAAAGTTAAAGATGTACAGACTAGCTATCAAATAAAATGGAAGTGGTGGGAGGGAAGGTAGAATGAAGGACTATTATACAATTAGTAAGGCTAGACAATAAATGAAAACTGTATTTGAAAATGAGGCACAACTGATCCAAAAATCAGAAGGTTTAAGTTTTAGTCTCAATTCTGCTACTAATTTGTCACATATGACCTTAAGCAAGTCACTTAACATGAAGTGAGTTTTCTTACTAGCTATAAGACTTGATACTTCTATTTGACTCTACTTGCACATTTCTCTTATCCATTCCCTTTCTTTCTATTCACATGGTCACCGTTCTACTTTAGGCTCTCATCACGTCTCACCAGGACTATTGCATCCAAATTGGTCTGCCTCCAGTCTCTCCTTTCTCTAATCCATCTTCCCTCCATACAGCTGCAAAAGTGTTTTTCCTAAAGTATGATCATGTCAATCCATGTCAATTTAATGGCTCTAGATTCCCTCTAGAATCAAACATAAACTCTTCTCTCTGCCCATCACAACCTGGTCCCAATCTACCTTTCTAGTCTTATTATATATTACTCCCCTTCACACACTCTATGAGCCAGTTAAATTGGTCTTCTTGCTGTTTTTCCCTCCACCTCACTCCATGCCTCTGTCCCCATGCATAGAAGGTACTACCTCTTCACCTCTACCTCTTAGAATGCCTAGTTTCCTTAAAGTTCAGCTCAAAAGCACTTTCTGCCTAACTCCTTTCCTGATCCTCCCAGCTAGCAGTACCACCCATGAAAGAAAAATTATTAACTTGTATTTACTTTGATCAATCCTCAGCCCAGAAAGCCTTTAGAATTCAATCATGAGGGTTAGAAAGGTATTAAAATAACTGTAAAGATACCTCTATGCCCCGAAATTTAAAAGGGCTCCATCTCACTTGGAGGCCTAGAGTCTTTTTTTTTTTTCTTAGCAGGCATAGTTCAATTTATTTGCTTATAAAAAACCATCTATGTGGTTGCCACAGCAGCTGCCTGGGTCCTCTGGACAGATACTCGAGTGTCAGTCTTCACAAGATGGTCGGTGAATTCCTGATAAGGAGACTTAGTGAACACAGTCTCCTTCCACAGGTCTGGGGTTGTATGTTTTGGAGATGGCATCAAAGGTAGCTTTAGCGAAACTGCCCAGAGTGGCAGTACAGCCTCTCACAGAAGTGTAGCAGTCATCAATTCCAGCCATCATCAGCAGCTTCTTAGGCACAGGAGCTGAGACAATGCCAGTACCTCTAGGGGTGGGGATCAGGCGCACCAGAACTGACCCACATTGTCCAGTGACCTTGCAGGGTACTGTGTGAGGCTTGCCAATCTTGTTCCCCCAGTAGCCACGTCTCACAGGAACGATGGACAGCTTGGCCAGAATGATAGCACCTCAAATAGCTGTGGCCACTTCCTTGGAGCACTTGACACCCAGACCAACATGGCCATTGTAGTCGCCAATGGCCACAAAAGCCTTGAACCTGGTACGTTGTCCAGCTCTAGTTTGTTTCTGAACAGGCATGATCTTCAGAACCTTATCTTTCAATGAAGATCCCAGGAAGAAATCTATGATTTCAGACTCCTTGATAGGAAGGGAGAAAAGATAGATCTCTTCCAAAGACATGATCTTCATGTCCTTGACTAGCCGGCCCAGCTTAGTAACAGGAACCCACACCTTGTCTTCCACCTTTCCTCCTCGGGCCCAGCGGTCGCAGCCCCGGCCTCGACCTCGGCCCCCACTGCCGAAGCCACCTTGGAAGCCACCCCGGCCTCCGACGCCGGGGCCCCCGGGGCCTCCCGCACCTCCTGCAGCACCGGCGTCATCCGCCATTTGGTGTTCACTAGAAGTAGAAGCTGGAGGCCCAGAGTCTTAAATAAGCATGGGGCAGAGTTTCAGTCTCAGGGAATCAAGGTTGAGGGGTGAAAAATTATATCTCTTCCTTATCCCCTCAATAGTCATAGCAATAACTTGCTCTGTGAAAGAGACTCTATCCAGCAGTTCAAGAGTTTGTCAGTTTTAGAAAGTTTGAGGTACAAGAGAGGGAGGAGGAACACACTCCACACTGACACAGATATGGAGGCAGTCAATAAAGGGAGAAAACATCTTCTAGAAAGAAGGTCCCTGATAATAGAGAAGATCTGGCAGATCCAGAAAACTCAGCTGAGCAAACCTGTCTAACTCCAAGGGGAGCTGCATGAGGACTCCATGGAGAGAAGGCCCTGAAGCACCAGGAGTGAGGAGCTGGTGTGGCTGTACATGTTCTCTAACTGTGTGCCCCTACTCTTCTATGGATGCTATCTATGTTTGTGACAGAGTAGGTTCCTAGGGGGAAATACTTTCTAGCTACTATGATTGCTATGACATCTTAGCAAATTTCTTTTCTATGAGTTAATTGTGTCTACTAACTTAATAAAAAGTGTGAGGGGACTGAGGCTTATGAATACAGCTTCACAGGGTTCCAAGGTAGCATCCCCTATGGGCTACTCTTTTAACTCAGACTGGGTCTTCCAGCAAAATTTCATTTTAACCTAAAGCAAATTTTTAGATTAAAAGCTTAATGTCTAAAAATGTCCACTGAATTATCTTCTGTATATTGACTAAACCCTTACCTCTTGACTGCTGTCCCCCTACAGGTCACATTAAGCTCATCATCTTAACTGATTTACCTTTTTTTTTTTTTTAAACTAGGTAAGCATACAGAATCTCATGCCTTGCATTGGATTGAGCACCAGGAAAGGTTCTACTATGACTTCCACAGCTACAGGGAGAAAGTAGCTATCCAGTAAATCCCCTAAAAAATAAAAACCAAAAAACTCTAAAAATTAGCGTGGAATAAATTGTAAAAGTAACACTGGGTTCTCAAAAGTTATATGCCTTGTTCAGTGCCTTGTATATCATGTTGTTCAGTCATGTCTGACTCTTTATGACCCCATTTGGGATTTTCTTGGCAAAGATACTGTAATGGTTTGCCATCTCCTTCAGATGAGAAAACTAAAGGAAACAGGTAAGTGACTTGCCCAGGGTCACATAGTTAGGAAGTGTCTGCAACAGTATTTGAACTCAGGTCTTCTTGACTCTAGGCTAGGTACTCACTCTATCCACTGTACCACTAGTTGCCTTGTACATAGAAAATGTTTAACACACTGCTTGTTGAATAAAGATCTGACTGTTCTAACAAATTAGAAAGGGCTTTAAAGTAAAGCCTGACAACCGTTACTGCCATGTCTAAATTTTTATTTCTCCTAGAACCTAGTACAGTTCTTTGTACACAGTAAACACTTAAATGTTACAGAATTAAACTGAGTTATTATCAGACAACCAGTCTAGCTATGTCTGAAGAAGGCTGGCTAATAGGTGATATTCACTGTCAATAACTAGCCAAATGTGGCCAAGTCATGAGGTACATCAGGTATCACATTGATGAAGCCAAGATCTTTCAAAGTAATTAAAAACAGTATGAAGATGCATTCATCCCAAATTTTTATATTTAAAACTCAGCAATAACCAAGTAGTTTTAAGTGGTTAGCATTAATGAAGCCAAAGTCATAAGTATGAGTCCCAGGTTGAAAAGCTACCTTCATTTTCCTACACAACTAGACTGCAGTTCAAATGAGATAATGAATGAAAAACACCTGCCATTCCATTTAAATATAGTAGAAAAACCTCCATTGTTATTGTTATTGTCACTTTCATAACTATAAGCCAGCACATTAATTAACCATAAAAAGCAACTTGATATTAAATAGCTTCACAGGTCAAATCCTACTTTATTAAAAAAAATGTTATTAAAGCAAAACATACAATATGATGGACTCTTCAGGTTCTCATGCCAGGGGACCATGTTGGTCATACATGAAAATACTGTCCCAACTGCTTCTACTGCTACTCCCTGATCCTCTGCCCTATGTATAATTCTAATTCTATACTTGCTTCAAAGTCCACCTCAAGTTAAACCAATTTATGCATGAATCCTTCCATGAATAATCCCAGCCCCCAATGAGCTTTTCCTTTTTTTAATTACTTTACCATTTATAGTATGTACCACACAGTCCAGCAGTTTATGAATTGCTGTCTCATCTCATCATCTACCTCTGATGCCTCAATGTGACAGGGAGGTATCCTTGGGTTCTCAAAGGCTATGCCAGCATAGTACAAGCGCTGGCAGGTCCTACCATGCTGGAAAGGCTTTAAACATGGGCCTAGTAGGCCTGTTGGCTGACGACCAAAATAGCTAAGTTTGGAGGAGCACATTACCCGGTTGGCCACAGAATGAAGAGTTTTTCAGGCTTAGCAACTTTTGAAGATTAGTTACAGTGGGATTGCAATCTTTATCAGTGAAGAAAATACCCACACAGGCCCTTAAAGCACTTAAATACTGTCATCTGCATAGAACTGCTAGAAAATTTTCTAGAGAATAGTTTCTCAATCTTTTGACCAAGATCAAGGGTAACAAAGTTTTCCACAATACAATGTTTTATTTTCTTTTAGCTTCTTCATGTCTGTATATTATTCTGACTCCTAGAAGTCAGGGTCTCTCCCATACTTCCCATAGAATCTAGCACATTACTAGGGTATCTGTGAATGTTTGATGACTTTTTCTATTTCCATTAATAAACCTTGTGTCCAAAATGGGCCCATATGTGAAATTCCATATATCAGAGCACTGGGTTATGGTAACATTCCATATATGACAATAAGGTTTCCAAGCCCCAGACAATGTTCCACTTATGGCAATAGCATTTAAATATTGTGAAAAAAAAATATTGCGTCTCTACTGAGGCAGCTGAGAGGGCACAATAAATAGAGCAGCATGCATGGAGACCTGAGCTCAGTTCTTGCCTCAAACCCTTACCAGCTATGTGACCTTGGCCAAGTCACTTAATCTGTTTGTCTCAGTTTCCTCAACTGTAAAATGGTGATAATAATAGCACCTACCTCCCAAGTTGTTACAAAGATGAAACAAGATAATATTTGTAAATTGCTTAGCACAGCACCTGGCCCATAACAGGTACTTAGTAAATGTTTATTCCCTTCCCACTACTGTATGACTTTGGGCAAGTCATTAAAACCTTCTGAACTTTAGTTTTCTTTTCAATAAAATAGATATAATACCTCATAGGGTGGTTATAAAGGTTTAATGATATGGCATATGTACTTTGTAAACAAAGTGGTATGTGAATGTCTCTATTATAATTTCAAGCAACATTCAATACCAATATAACTGACCCCTCTGTTCAGGTGAACAGAAAGCCTTGCATTCTCATTCCATGCACTCTCAGTTTTATTCACAGGAGCTGTCCAGGGCACACATATACAAAGATGAAACATGGAACGGCACAGAGGAACTGGAAAGAGAGTTGTACATACCTGTAGCCCCTCCAAGAAACCACATTCTCTAGGAATTCAGCGCCATATAACAATGACAAAACATTAAAGAGGCACCAAGGAAAAGAGCAAATCCAAAATCCACTTTGCTCTTACAAGCACTAGAGAGACCAGCAGAGCAGGGCGACTACATGCAAAGAGGAACAACTGGAATGGATTTTTTCATTGGTGCCATTTGGACTGTATAGGGCCCAAAGGAGGCTGGAATCAATAAGAAGAGAGGCTTGCTTGAGCTCTTTAAGAAGAGAGAGAAGGGGTGGCTAGGTGGCGCAGTGAACAGAGCACCGGTCCTGGAGTCAGGAGGATCTGAGTTCAAATCTGGCCTCAGACACTTGACACACAGTGTCAGCTGTGTGACTTTGGGCAAGTCACTTAACCCCAACTGTCCTCCAAAAAAGAAAAAGAAGGAAGAAAGAGAAGAGTTTATCTGATGGATAAGAGACTCAGGTACTAAAACTTATTGTGTTTTTGTTGAGTTAAATAAAACTTGTCCTAAATTCAATGTCTCATTAACCTGAGTGCTTGCAGGGGAACTAAGGGCCTTTTTTTTCTGGGAAAGCAAAAGGAACCAGATACTGACTGTGCCAGGATTTTCCTGGGTAGGATCACAATACAAAGAGACTCTGTAAGAGACCTCCCCAAAACTGCACCTAGTAATAGAGGGCCATTATGTCAGAGGCCAGGATTCAATTAACAGAAAATTTATACCAAAAAAAAGGCAAGACAATTCTTTGGAATTTAATGTAATAAAATTTTATCTGTAATAGTAACATTTCACCATCTCTTTGTCCCATACCAAGTCATCTGCATAGAGAAATGGAGTTTTCCCCAAAAAAAGCATTTTATCTTTTATGATCCTGTCTTCTATTTCCTATGTATCACACACCAAACACCCACACACACAGTGTCTATTGCATAGGTTTTCAATAAATACTTTTTAAATGATGAGAAAACCATTTTTGAGCAATTGTATAAATTAAAAGATATTTCAATAGCACAAATATATTCTCTTATGGGTCTTTTCTTCCCTTTCAATTTGTTTGCTATTATATTTCCTGCTATTTTGAATCTTTTTTACCTTTCCTTTCAGGAAAAAAAAGCCTCCAACTCTTTTCTTATTTTGTCTATTCTACAAAAAGAGGTCATGTAGCATAAGTAATAGAGGGCCAGTATCACAGTCCATTCGAGTCCTGCTTCTGACAAATTAGCTGTGTGACCCCAGGTATGTCACTTAACAATTCAGTGCCCTATCCAACTCTAATGCTAGGTGAGTTATTTGCTATCTGCACTGGTGGAAATAGTTCACAAAGATGGAGGTTCTTAGAGCGATTAAAAATCTAGACAAAACATACAAAAGCCAGAGCAATACTAAATTTCTTGCTGTTTGTCTACTGCTTTTCTGTTCACCCCTACCTTCCAAATTCCCTGCCACTAAATCTCTACCTTGTTTGATCATTTTTCTGTAGCTTCATTTTCAGGCATCATCTTTGTCACTGAATCTATTTCTTCTCCTTTTACTCATTCCATCTTATATTTTCTTTCTAGTATTTCTTTGTATTCAGATCCAAAGTATTTTAACACCATAGTTCAGCCATTTAAAAAATATAAGGTATTCTTGGATCCCCACCAAAAATTTTTATCCATGAAGTCTGTCCGTCCATTTTATCTTTTTAAATCTTCTCTAAAAGACAAAGCAGACAATTTATATTATATAAAATTTCAAAGATTTTTTTGCATGAACAAAATCAATGCAGCTGGATAAAGAAGAGGAACTGGAATTGGGGAAATCTCTGAATTAAATTTCTCTGGTATTCATAACATAGAGGACATAAATACATAAAACCAAAAGCCAATCTTCAGTAGATAAATGATCAAAGTTATGAAAAAATAACTTTTTGAAAAAAGATTCAAACTATCAACAAACATACAAAAATGCTCCAAATCACAAATACAGCATGAGAAATTCAAATTAAAACAATTCTTATGTTCTGCTTCACATCAGACTGGCAAAGATGATGAAATACAGAAATATGTTGTGGGGAAGGGGGTGGTAAGAAAACAGGCAAACTAATACATTGTTGGCAGAGTTCTAAGTTAGGTCAATCATTTTAGACTTGGAATGTTAGAAGAGTCACTAAACTGTTAATATTGGGGCAGCTAGATGGCACAGTGGCTAGAGTATCAGCTCTGGACAGTAAGACCTGAGTTCATATCAGGCTTCAGATGCTTACTAGCTATGTGACCCTGGGCAAGCCACTTAACTCCTCCAAAAAATAAAAAATAAACTGTTAATACCCTTGTGACCTAGACATCCCACTACTGCATAGATACCCCCAAAGAGGTCAAACACAGAAAGGCCCTGTATATACCAAAATATCTATCATAGTACTTTTTAGGGTAGCAAAGAACTTCAAAGAAAGTGGGTGTCCATTGATTAAGGACTGGCTGAACAAATTATAGCCTATGAATTCAACAGGAATCTATAGTTGTACCATAAGAAACAATGAATATGAGAAATTTGTAGAAATATAAGAAAACCCAAGAGAACTGATACACTGATGTAAAGCAAAACCAGAAGAACAATGTAAATCATGACTACAGTAAAGTCAATGAAAAGAACACTAAAACAAAGTCAAATTCTTAATAATTATAATGATCAACAATTGTCCCATAATGTGGATTATGAAACACAACTTGCTCCTTCTGATAAGGAGCGGGCGGGCAGGAAGAGGACGACTAAGGATACAGAATGTTGCATATACTTATCAACCGTCACTGATAAACTTGATCACTGTCAGTTGGTTTAGCTTTTTTCCTTTTTTATAGCAAATTATTCCATAGCAGTGATGGGAGGAGGAGATTTACTGGTAAATGGCTGATGCAATAACAAAAGACATTAATAAAACTTTTTTTAAATGATCAAGGGCAATCTTGCTTCTATAGAGCCCATACGTAGTCTTCAAGCATGAGAATATAGCTTTTGAGCTAATCGTTCTTAAATTGACCAATGCAATAAAATTTCAGCTATTGCGTAACATTTGATAGGCTGGATCACATACTGTTCTTGTTATATCAAGATGGGAAAATAGAGATGAACAACTTTAACACAATTTCCTTTCTTTGGTCTCACTCAGACTTGCAACACAGTAACAGTTCAATCTCAAAAGAATTTTCCAACATAAAAATAGTGTTTGAAAGAAAAAAAGCCTTTTTTTAAAGCAATGATTAATACCTATTCACATTTCAATTTATTAGCATATCTTTCCTAATAGTACCCCAAAACATACTACTACAAATTTTTTTTCACAAGAGTGATTTATGATTTTTCACAGGGATTCATAATAAGAAAAATTGTAATATAATACTCCTATTTATGAAATCTGCCTAACAAACAGATAGGTATCAGTATCAGTAATGAAATAGTGTTATAATTATGTCTATGAGAAAAGACGGGGTGAGTATTAAGGGAAGGAGGAAAGCAGAGAGAATAAGCTGCAGTTCTTTAATTGTTTTAGTTAAAATCCATCATTCAAAGACATGAACAATAAAGGTTATATTGGTGGGATTAATTAATCATTGGCCCCTGCTATTGTATATTTCCATCAAATGTCTTTATAATCCTCTCCCTGATCAAGAGTCTTATTAGGGAACTGGAAGACAAACAAATAAAATAAATTAGTCTCCTTTCCTATCACAGAAAAAAAATGTCCCACAAATTCTTAAAAAACACCATCACTATGCTGGAATTCTTTCTGGCCGCTATTTGGTTTCCTATATTATAGGATATGACAGCTGGAACAGATTACTCTTCAGTGTAATACATTCAGCCTTACATTGTAAACCACAACCCTGATAAGATTTGATTTTAACTAGTGATGCTAAAATTCAAAGTCTGTCAGTATTTCCATAATAAGCCCCTACTCTCAGGGGTTTCCAATCTGGCCATAAAATTTTCCTATTTTGGCATTAGTGTGGCTTATTTTGTTTCAGTCTAGGAATGGCAATGCTTTGGGTGTGTGTTTTAATTCACATTTAAATTCTTAAGGAGATTTTTATAAGCAGAACATGACAAGGCAAGTATTTTCCTTTAAGTTTTTTTTTTTTTCATTTAAATTGAGAATGGCTTTATACTATTTTATCGATTTCTCCCTATACCTGATGAAGTCTCTTAAAATAAGAATATTTTTAAAGATTCACCTACAAAATAAGTGGATTTTAAAATAGCATGTGAATGCATACAATCATTTCTCCACACAACGATTAAATCATTGCCAAAACCAAGATTACAGAAACCAGTCTCTTCCAAGGTTTTACTCCTAATATGTATTCACAGCATATGTTGAAAAATAATGGCTCCTCTTCAGTTGTATGCTGTGAATGTAAATTAAGAAAAACATACAATGTGCGAAATCCTGCTTTCTTATAATGCCTACAAAAATAGAATACACTCAATTTCTGGCTGTAAATTCATTCTAAGATGAATGTAAACATTTCAAACACAATTTCCCCTTTGGCTGACCATTAATCATTTGAAGATATCTTGAATTCCTAAGCATGTCCTTGGAACTTTGTCCTCAATCCTTTGTTACTCCTTTAAAAAAATTAATTTGAGATAATTTAAAACAGTGAAAATTCTTCCAAAGATCTAAATATCAACTAGATATCCCAAAAGAGGCTATGAGTTTCATTAATATGTAAGCAACAGCTTGGCACCTCAAGATGGAGCTGGAAATGAAGTAGTAGGGATCATCATTGCTTTGGGGGATTTCATTAATATCAACTGAAGATAAAATTTTGCAAGCTATAGATAACTGTATTACAGTACTTTTCTATCTTACAGGCCACTGCAGTTTTCTGATTATGAATCAGTCAGAGGTTCATCTGCAGAGGAATGACTCAGTATAAACTTTAAAATAATGGCTTAAAAAAAACCCTAAACTCAACCAGGGTAAGTACATTCATGAATTTAAATGCTTTGAATGGAGTGTCTCTTTTTGAGGGCTGCATAATTTTATCCCTCTCAGTACACAGAACACTGATTTAAAGAGAGAGGGAGAGAAAAGAAAATCACATACAATAAGGCCTTGGAATTCACATTTTCTGGAAAGCTGATGACAAAAAAAAAAAAAAGATCCTTCTGTGTTGACCAGGTGCAATCATCCACACTGAAACATTCTGCGGATTTTCCACGAGGGGAAAATCCAGATCACATTAGATTGCATTCTTGAGTGTAATTCTACTGCCTCTAAGTAGCTATGAGCAAATTATTTAAGAGAAAAAGTCATAAATAGTGCCTTAACCCCAAAGACATTTCCAAAGGAATACCATCTTTCCCTTACAAAGTTTTTCAAAGTTAGATTAAAGCGTTTTTAGTCTCCAGTAAGAAAAGAATAGCAGAAAAGGAGGTTGTCAATGCTTCTTTTAAAGCCCCATGACCCGCTTACTCCCAGCTACATTAGGAAATACTGAAATGGACAGAGGTTTCCATAAAATATAATACCAAACTAAGGCAAGAAAAACACACACATACAGAATTGCCTAGGGAGTCCTGGGCCAGGGTAGTACTTACTGATCCATCCTTTCTGCAGTAGCAGCAGCAGCAGCAGTGCCGGCACCAGGGAAATGCCGATCAATTTGGGGGCCGTGGCTGTAATGTCGCCCCACTGAGAAGCCCGAGTTTTGCCAGGACAGCAACAGGGCAGGCAGAGCTGGGAAGAGGGTCTGAAGCCCAAGCCTCCAGAAGCAGGATCAGCAACCACAGCAGCAGCAGCAAGGCAAGAGATGAGGGTCTGAGAAGGATCAGGAGCAGCCACAATCTTGAAGCAAGAAGCTAAAGAGAGCAGCGAGGGCACAGCTTGGGGGGAGGGGGGGGGAGAGAAAGGGGGGGGGGGGGGGGGGAGAGGGAAGAAGAGGGAGGGAGGGAGTCTGAAAAAGCTGCAGAAGCAAGTGCCCCGGCCACACCAGGGAAAGGTGGCTGCCCCGCCTCCCCCCTCCCTCTACACGCCCACCCCTCTCCCTTCAGCGTAGCAAAGCAACGTGGAAGAGCACTCAAACCAATCCCCCTCCACTTTCTCGGGGGTCCCCCCTCCCCTCTCCCCAGTTTTCCCCCCTTACCCAAGACTGATAGATCTGCCACCGGCTAGGGCTCCTCAAAGCCACTGGTCGTTTAGGGAAGCCAAGTGGGTCCTGCTGCCCCTTCCGCGCCCTCCTCCTCCCCCTTCAGCCCCATCTCGCAGGCGGGTGGGCTGGCCTGCGCGTGAGGGGTGGGGGGTGCGGTGGGGAAGGACAGGAGGGAGGGGGAGAAGCAGCAGCGCCAAGTTGAGGGGTGGGGGGAGAGGAGGCGGCTGCTG
>NW_027186428.1:1272349-1277587 GCF_028583685.1 Petaurus breviceps papuanus | reverse complement strand
AGGGTAATGTCATTTAACAACACACATATAAACCTTTTTTCCTTCTCACAACAGTCATCTCGGACACAGCTCTATGTAAATAAAGGAAGGAGGATAAAATGCATGCACACAAGTACATGCACCCACCTACACATATACACACCCCCTTTACTCCTCATACATCCCCCTTCTCTGCCAACTAACACAGCATGTGTGTCCCTGAGAAAATGATTGGTGTCCGCAAGGAGGCTAATTTGGCCGCCCCTTTCACACACACGAACGCACACACACACACTTCTTCTCACAAACCCCCTTCCTTGTTCACGGACACAACCAGTGTGTGTATGAGAAGGGAGCCTATGTCCACAAAGGGGTTAATTTGCCCCCCCACCCCTTTTTTCTCCTCAAAAGCCCCCCTTCACACACACACACACACAGAGCCTTCGCAGGGCTTCATATGCCTCCTTCCTCAGCATTCTCAGACAGCCGGGTAGTGTATGAAAAGAGGGCCTCTGTCCACGAGGGAGGGCCGCCGCCCCCTTCACACATAGAACTTTTTCTCTACGTATGCCATCTTCCTTCCTCCTAGACCCAGCCTGTGTGTCTAGGAACGGGGGCCCTGTGTCCACGAGGTGGGTAATGCGGCCGCCTCCCCTTCACACACACTCCTATACACACACACACACTGTCTTCTGTTCATACACCCCCTACCTCTCCTATAGGTCTGGGGGCAGGGGGAGGGATCTGGCTGCTCCTGCTCCCCCTCACTCCCTCGCGCGCGCGCATTCTCTCTCATTCTCCCTCTCTCATTCTCCCTGCCCCCCGCCCTCTCGCTGAGGTACGCGCTCTCTCTCTCTCTCTCTCTCTCTCTCTCTCTCTCTCTCTCTCACACACACACACACACACACACACACACTTTCTCTTCCTGCACCCCTTTCCCTTCCTCTCCTTTCTGTCTATGAGAAGAGGGCCTATGTGTCGGGGGCCGGGTAGTGCGTAATCTGGCCACCTCCCCCCGCGCCACCTCGACATCAGGAGCCAAGGCGTCCCCGAGCCAGGCCGTGGGGCAAACTCCGCCCTTCCTCCCTTGCGCGCGCGCCTCGTCCCCGGGGCCCGGGCCAGCCTCAGTTGCTAAGGCCTCCCGCCTGGCGCCAGCCCGGCCCTTAGCAACAGGCGGCGGGGCGGGAAGCGCTGGGCCAGCCGAGGGGGCGGCCCCTGCGGTCCCGGATTTAGACTCTCGGCTCGGGCGGCCTCGGCTGCCCCGGGGCCAGGCTAGGGGATGGTTGGGAGGGAGAGGGGGCTGTTTTTCTGCGCGCCCCTTCTCCGCCAGCGCCGCGCCGGCCCCTGAATTAAAGCTGCCGCCGGCGCGCCTCCCTCCTGACCCGCGCCGCAGCCGTCCAGCTCCTTTCTCCGCAGCGGGATTTAAAATGCCACACGCCACCCCACTCCCAACCCGTGACCCCTGCTTGTGTCTCTGGGACCCGCCGACCCACCCTTTCGTATCCCTCTCCAATCGAACCCCCATTTTTATATCTTATTTATTCACAATCCAACAAATAGGTTTATCTGGGTGCCCACCCGGGCAGGGCTGGAAATGTGCACTCGGGCTCTCTTCTGCCCCTTCCTTCCCAGGTCAAAAAGGCACGCACGCGGGCTCCAGAGCCTGAGATTTTTCCACAAAGTGGGAAGTGAATGACATCACTCCGCTCTAAAGTGAAAGGGGGAGGGGTGCTGGGATGGGGAGTGGGGGTGCAGGTTGAACCTAACCAACCAGGCTGTCACTTCGCAGGAGCCTGCAGAGGCACCAAACCTCTGCTTGGCTGTGCAGTCAGGGGAAGGGGGGGAGAAGTCCCAGAAGCTGACTCATTAGAAATGGGTTACTGGCTGTTGTTGCTGCTGACTATTTTCAGTCTCTAGTTTTGGTTTCCACCTCCATCCCCTGTGTACTAAGCATGCAGGTGAGCCCCTCTTAGGCACTGAGGGTGAAAAGGGGCCTGCTCCTAGATGAGAGAACACAGGGTCCAGGAGGAAAAGGGAACAAGAAGATGCTAGGCTGCACCTAGACCTAGAGAGGCCCTCACATCCATGCAGATCCTGTAGGCAAGCAGGGTGCACCAAGGAACTAAGCCAGCCAAAGATGCAGAGGCAAAGTGAGCACACCTACCGACTACAGATGAGGAGGAAGGAGTGCAAGCAGGCCACTAGGTATCTACAGCCCCTGTCCATCTAAATCTCCCAGGAAGAGGTAGAAACAAAGGAAAGAAAAGAAAATGGGGAGGGAGGGAGGAAGAGGAAGAGTGAGAACCTCAACCGACTGGGAGCCTGCAGACAGAGACCAAGGCCACATACTCAAAATGAATACTGACCCTAAGAGGATAAAAGTTCTCATTACCTGGCCATAGTGGAAGAATTATCAGGAAGTGAAGCCATTTCTGGGGTTTAGTGGCTATGGTGAGAAATTTATGAAGAACACTGTCATCATTGCAAAGATTCTCAATGATTTCACACATAGATATGTATGACTGGGAAGAACCATAAACAGAAGGGCCAAAATAAACACTGGACTAGACCTTCTTGGCATCTTTTGTAGATCAGTTGGATGAGAAATGTGAAAAGACCTTTAAGAACTTGGATAGTTGCCTCAAACATGCACCACTGTTGCTATTTGCTGATCCAAGCAAGCTCTTTGTGTTAAAGGGAACCATCCAAACTGAGAAATAACCTGACCTTATCTTTGGGCCTTATCACTGTGAATCTTGTGGACAGTACAGGTTCTAGGAAAGTGAGAGGAAAGGTAGATTCTGGTATTCCCAAGTTCTTTCCAGGGGAAAATGGGAGAACTTTTTTGGCTGCCTTTGGAAACAGTTATATGTTTGTTGTACAAATACAACCTTACTTATATTAGATGGCTTATTAGTCTGAGGCCTATTTTTCTAACAGCAAAATAAGCCAGATACTGATGTTACCAGATTCTCTCTGGTTGCGGACTTGACAGATGTGTGTGTGTGTGTGTGTGTGTGTGTGTGTAATGAGTGGGAGAAGGCCACAAACCAGAGAGACTCTACCACTTTACCATTTAGCAGAACAGAGCATGAGTGCACACATTTCCAGCCCTGCCCAGGTGGGCACCCAGATAAACCTATTTGTTGGATTGTAAATAAATAAGATATAAAAGAGGGGGTTCGATTGGAGAGGGATACGAAAGGGTGGGTCGGTGGGTCCCAGAGACACAAGCCAGGGGTCACACGTTGAGAGTGGGGTGGCATGTGGCATTTTAAATCCTGCTGGGGAGAAAGGAGCTGGACGGCTGCAGCGCGGGTCAGGAGGGAGGCGCACCGCGGCAGCTTTTTTTGTGAGAAACTCTCTAATCATGTCAGGAGTGGGGTTTGTCCAGGATCACTGATGGAGGGGAGGGTTTGGTTGGCAGACTTTTTGCTATCAGTCCTGTGAACAACAAAGATATAAACCTAAGGAAAATGGTACCATTGTGCATTATTGTGTGTATATGGGGGTAAAGGACTACTGTGTCTGCTCATTCACTAGAAGAAGTGTGCAGTGATAGTTATGGATCAGTTTTAATTTGGGAAATAATAATACTAATAACTTGCATTTATATAGCATTTTAAGGTTTGCAAAGCACTTTAGAAGTATGATCTTATTTTATCCTCAAAAAAACCCTGTGAGGTAGGTGCTATTATTATCCCTATTTTACAGATGAGGAAACTGAGGCAGACAAAGATTAAGTGGTTTGCCTAAGTTCACACAGTAAGTATATGAGGTAAAATTTGAATCTGGGTCTTTCTGCCTCCAGGCCTAAGAGCTATCCACTGTACCACAGTAGCTCCATAAGGTGGAAAGGAGATTGCCTGTGGAGTTGGACAAAAGCACCAAAAAGTGGTATACTATTTTGAACTCTGAATACTTTGCATACTACTTTGAACTCTTTAGGAATTAAATACTGGGAAAGGTATTCCAGAGAAAGGACAGAGAGAGAACAATGTAACTGCTACTTAGGTTGAACTGCCTAAAGCTATGGAGTCATCCCAGGTCAGTGAAGGAATTCAATTAAAAAAATATTTATTAAGCTAGCAATTAATCAAGTAAATCAGTCGATAAATAAATGTTTATTCTGTGCCTACTATGTACCAGGCACTGTGCCCTAGGAACACAAGTAGAAAGAAAGAACAATCCTTTCTTATAATGAATATACATTCCAGATTGAGAGATTAGTACATATTGAAATATATATGCTATACAGCATAAATATAACACTAATAAATATAAATACATGCAAAATAGTTAAATACAAGGTAGTTGGAGAGGGAGAGAACTAATAATTGGGAGGATTCAAAAAGAATTCCTGCAGAAGATGGTACATGAGCTGCCTTCTTACAAGAAGATAGGGTACTCTGGGAGGCAGAAGTAAGGAGGGAAAGCATACCAGGCGTGGGGGACTACCAATGCAAAGACACAGAATTGGGAAACAAGAGTTTTGTGCGTGAAGAACAGGCAGAAGACCAGTTTAGCTAGATCTCAGATGGCAGGAGAGAGAATAACATCCAATGAAACTGGAAAGATAGTGTGGGACCAGTTGTGTAAAGCTTTCAAAGCTAAATAAAGGAGTTTATATTTTATCCTAGAGGTAATAAGAAGCCACTGGGGTTAGTTGATTAGGGAGATCACATAGTCAGATATGCTAAGGAAAATTACTTTGGCAGAAGCATGTAGGCTGGACTGGAGGGGTGAGAGTTTTGAGACTGGGAGACCAATCAGCAGGCTGTTGTAGTAATCCACATAAGAGGTGATGAAAGCCTGAATTAAGGTAGTATGAGTAAAGAGGAATCAAGGTAGAAATGGGAAGATTTACCAACTGTACAATGAGGTGTCAAGTTTAATGTTGAGATTACAAACCCGAGATACTTGGAAGGATGTTGGTGCCTTCAACAGAAATAGAGAAGTTTACAAGAAGGAAGAATTTAGGAAGAAAGATAATGAATTCAGTTTTAGATATGTTGAGCTTAAGGTGTCTCTAGGACATCCTGTTTGAAATGCCCATTGGTGATCCAGAACTGAAACTCAAGAGAGAAAGTGGGACTAAATGATAGATAGATAGATGGAAAGATAGATAGATAGATAGATAGATAGATAGACAGACAGACAGACAGACAGACAGACAGACAGACAGACAGACAGACAGATAGATAGATAGATAGATAGATAGATAGATAGATAGATAGATAGATAGATAGATAGATAGAT